>NC_041345.1:33437079-33439579 GCF_004354835.1 Perca flavescens
AACTGATTGTTGTCCTATGGACAGTCTCCCACCTCAGCTGTAAATCTCTGCAGGTCATCCAGAGTGATCATGGGCCTCTTGGCTGCATCTCTGATCAGTCTTCTCCTTGTATGAGCTGAAAGTTTAGAGGGACAGCCGGGTCTTTGTAGATTTGCAGTGGTCTGATACTCCTTCCATTTCAATATTATCGCTTGCACAGTGCTCCTTGGGATGTTTAAAGCTTGGGAAATCTTTTTGTATCCAAATCCGGCTTTAAACTTCACCACAACAATATCTCGGACCTGCCTGGTGTGTTCCTTGTTCTTCATGATGCTCTCTGTGCTTTAAACAGACCTCTGAGACTATCACAGAGCAGGTGCATTTATACGGAGACTTGATTACACACAGGTGGATTCTATTTATCATCCTTAGTCATTTAGGTCAACATTGGATCATTCAGAGATCCTCACTGAACTTCTGGAGAGAGTTTGCTGCACTGAAAGTAAAGGGGCTGAATAATTTTGCACGCCCAATTTTTCAGTTTTTTATTTGTTAAAAAGGTATGAAATATCCAATAAATTTCGTTCCACTTCATGATTGTGTCCCACTTGTTGATTCTTCACAAAAAATTACAGTTTTATATCTTTATGTTTGAGGCCTGAAATGTGGCAAAAGGTCGAAAAGTTCAAGGGGGCCGACTACTTTCGCAAGGCACTGTTAACTCACATGCTGTCCATTTCTTCTGATCCTTCTTGAGATGGTTCTACTCCTTCATTGCTGTGTTTAATTACACTGATTGGACTTGATTAGGAAAGGCACACACCTGTCTATATAAGACCTTACAGCTCCCAGTGCATGTCAGAGCAAATGAGAATCATGAGGTCGAAGGAACTGCCCAAGGAGCTCAGAGACAGAATTGTGGCAAGGCACACATCTGGCTAAGGTTCCAAAAGAATTTCTGCAGCACTCAAGGTTCCTAAGAGCACAGTGGCCTCCATAATCCTTAAATGGAAGAAGTTTGGGACGACCAGAACTCTTCCTAGACCTGGCCGTCCAGCCAAACTGAGCAATCGTGGGAGAAGAGCCTTGGTGAGAGAGGTAAAGACCTCTCTCATCACCTTCCCAATCCAATCCCAACAGTGAAACATGGTGGTGGCAGCATCATGCTATGGGGGTGTTTTTCAGCTGCAGGGACAGGACGACTGGTTGCAATTGAAGGAAAGATGAATGCGGCCAAATACAGAGATATCCTGGAAGAAAACCTCATCCAGAGTGCTCAGGACCTCAGACTGGGCCGAAGGTTCACCTTTCAACAAGACAATGACCCTAAGCACACAGCTAAAATAACAAAGGAGTGGCTTCGGAACACCTCTGTGACCATTTTTGCCAGGCCCACCCAGAGCCCTGACCTAAACCCAATTGAGCATCTCTGGAGAGACCTGAAACTGGCTGTCCACCAACATTCACCATCCAACCTGACGGAACTGGGGAGGATCTGCAAGGAAGAATGGCAGAGGATCCGCAAATCCAGGTGTGGACAAACTTGTTGCATCATTCCCAAGAAGACTCATGGCTGTACTAGCTCAAAAGGGTCTAAATACTTATGACCATGTGATATTTCAGTTTTTCTTTTTTAATTGCAATAGTTTCTACATTTTTGTTTTTTTCTGTCAAGATGGGTGCTGAGTGTACATTAATGAGAAATAAAATGAACTTTTTGGATTTTAGCAAATGGCTGCAATGAAACAAAGAGTGAAAAATGTAAAGGGGTCTGAATACTTTCTGTACCCACTGTATACATACATACATACATACATACATACATACATACAGACACCACACACACACATATACAGTACATACATACATACAGACACCACACACACATATACAGTACAGGCCAAAAGTTTGGACACACCTTCTCATTCAATGCATTTCCTTTTTATTTTCATGACTATGCTTTTTTATTAATAAGGGAAAAAATTCCACTATTTAACCCTGAAAACCATTTCAGGTGACTACCTCATGAAGCTCATTGAGAGAACACCAAGGGTTTGCAGAGTTATCAAAAAAGCAAAGGGTGGCTACTTTGAAGAATCTAAAATATAAGACAAGTTTTCAGTTATTTCACACTTTTTTGTTAAGTACATAATTCCATATGTGTTCATTCATAGTTTTGATGCCTTCAGTGAGAATCTACAATGTAAATAGTCATGAAAATAAAGAAACCCATTGAATGAGGTGTGTCCAAACTTTTGTACTATATATATATATATATATATACACACACATACACACACACACTACCGGTCAAAAGTTTGGGGTCACTTAGAAATTTCCATTCCAGACACAATACCTGCTGAGATCAGTTGTATTGTTTTTTTTAACCAGGGCAGCAGTTTTCAGATTACATTATGTGCTTACATAATTGCAAAAGGGTTCTCGACTGTTGTAAAAAGAAGTGGCTGAAGAAACACTTGAAATTCATGCTTTTTGGTCTAAACGTCATACCCAAATTAAA
>NC_041345.1:33452079-33467079 GCF_004354835.1 Perca flavescens
AAATAATGGACGATTAGATTTGATGGAAAAAATATACCTGAATATACACGTGTGTGTGTGTGTGTGTGTGTGTGTGTGTGTGTGTGTGTGTGTGTGTGTGTGTGTGAGAGGTCAGCAGTGTAAGCAGGAATGCAGTCTGAACCAGAATAACGTGAACCTTAGTGACTTTACACTTCCTCTTTAGCCCTGTTAGGATCCAACACAGACATGAGGCTACACACTGCCACCACGCAGGGCATTAAAGGGACAGTACAGATGTTTACAGGGTTTAACCCCCCCCCGATTTTTCCTGCAGCAGCAGGGTGATGATGGCGGAGGCGGCGACCCCAGATCTGTTCTCAGAGCAGGAGTTAACCTGCTCCATCTGTCTGGATCTGTTCAACCAGCCGGTCTCCACTCCCTGTGGACACAACTTCTGTCAGGTAACACACACACACACACCCCTACACCTATGCTTTCAACACTGTGTTCCCCGAGGATCCATGTTATAAAATAAATAAAAATAAAGTTAACGTACCGTGAACCTCCGCCAGCCGGCAGCTCCTGCGCACCGTCCCATTGCGAGTCCACTGTGCCGCTGCATTAAATCCACATGTCCCGCTCCGTTGTCCGATGTCTACTCCTAAACACTTTTTTTCTGGGCCAGTATTCCGTATCTCATGAGAGAGCTCCAGCCAGCACGCAGCGGGGTCTGAAGGTGTACAGTACGGGAAGCAAGCCAGCGATCCGGGCAGGCACTGGCCTCTCCCACGTCTTACTGTGGAGCTCCTGAAGTCCGAAACAGTCGTACTAAATTTGCAGTTAGCCATCAATTTTCATAAAACAGCCCATATTTGAGCTCCACATCACTGGTTCCCAACCTTTTTTCCTTGGCGCCCCCCCTACTCATGTCTAAGAAAAGCTGAGTCCCCCCGAAACCGAAGTTGAGGTAACTCTCGAGATAGAGCCTTACTTTCTTTTTGATACAGAGGAGTTATCAGCACCGTTAAGTTTCTCCGCTATGTTTCATTCATAAAATAGTGATGCCGTGGCGGCAGGAAAAACAAGGATACAACAAAATATATAGTTTTCATAAAGACTTTTGTATACATTATATATTCTAGTGTATTATCATAATTTGTGTAGCATGTGCAAATATTTATTTCAACCTCAAACCAGATAAAGACTTGCGCCCCCCTGTGATCTTCCCCCAGGTTGGGAACCACTGCTCTACATAGTTGATTTCTCGCATAAAAAAGTCTCAGAAGTGAATTTTGTAATGAAATTTCAGACGAACAATGTATAACATTTCTGAGATCTGTGCAACCTAGATTCACAAGACAAACTGATCCCAGATCTGTGGGCTATGTACATGTTGGGGCGTGACAAAGATAGAAGGTAGAGCCAAATAAGGACGAGTTGAGAAGTTGACGTCAACTTTTAGCTTGGTTGAGATTTGCCCGTTTTCAGAGGCAGTTTCAAATAGTGAGATTTGCAGAGGAAAGAGGTGTCAATGGGATTTAGAGGTTCTATGTATGTCCTATTTACCCTCCAAACTGTTGTTATTCAACTGTGACAAGGTAAAATCAATTTTGCATTCTATCACCCCTTTAAAACTGAATTCTATCTAATTTCTCCCACCAGACTCCATGTAAATAATCTGTTGTTTTAGTGTGTATAGAGCCATCATATTTCCACCAGACTGCATGTAAATAATCAGGACTTTTAGCATGTATAGAGCCAGCATATTTCCACCAGACTCCATGTAAATAATCAGGACTTTTAGCGTGTATAGAGCCAGTATATCTCCAACAGACTCCATGTAAATAATCAGGACTTTTAGCATGTATAGAGCCAGCATATTTCCACCAGACTCCATGTAAATAATCAGGACTTTTAGTGTGTATTGAGCCAGCATATTTCCACCAGACTCCATGTAAATAATCAGGACTTTTAGCGTGTATAGAGCCAGCATATCCCCACATGTAAATGGGTGAATTAAGGGGTTTATTTCAACCAAACCAGAATGGTGATTGTTGGAACAGTGGAAAGATGAACCAAGACGGCTTTTGGTAGTTTTATTTAGTTTCTGTCCACTTTGAATGAAGTGTGTTTTACGATGATAAAAGTCCTGATTATTTACATGGAGTCTGGTGGGTTTGGTGATGGTGATTTCAGGGCTGTTTCATGTTAACATGAGAACATAGTCCTGTGTGTTTTTATTTGTTTCTTCTTCTTCTCTTGTATCTGCAGGCGTGTATCGGAGGTTACTGGGCGTCTGGCGCGGCGTGCACCTGTCCTCTCTGCAAACGCCAGTTTGATGAACGCCCTCAGCTCAGCGTCAACAAAGTCTTCGCTCTCATTGCCGAGAAATTCAAAGTGATCCGCTACGGCGCCGCGGGGTTACCCTCGTCTGTCGGGAACGGGACGCCGGCGCCTGCGGTGACCCCAGATGATCCGTCCATGGTGGCGGTGGCGCCCGGCGATGACGTGGTGTGGTGTGACGTGTGCACGGGCCTGAAGCAGCCGGCGGTCAGCTCCTGCCTCACCTGCACCGCCTCATACTGCTCGCTGCACCTGCAGCCGCACCACAGCACGCCGTTCTATGCCAAACACCCGCTGATGGCGCCGCAGGACGCGCTGCGGGGGCGCACCTGCCGCGTGCACCGCCGCCTGCTGGAGGTGAGAGGAAACACAGCCTCAGTGGGACGTTTGGGGGGTTAAAATGCAAGATCCCGTTTTTTAGATCATTGTGTAACCGGTATGTATCTTTATTATTAGTATAACCAGGATTTATCGTGTTATTAATAAGAGACAATAATATATACGGCTCTCTGATTGGGGAATCACTGCACAAAACTGGACCGCTGTCTTTATAAAAAAAACAGCCTTTGCACACTGCACTATTGTCTTATGCTTAATAATGTCCCTGTTGTTATATTTCCATATTTTATTGTTAGGGCAGTAACTACCCTTTGTTGTTTATTATTATTATTAAGATATTATTTTATCTTCTTTATTATTGTGAGTATAACATTAATTGTTGCTGAGTCCAAACTCCTCCCTCTTTAACCTGCTGATGTGTTCACTGTCCAGGTGTACTGTCGGACATGTGAGCGCTGCATCTGTGCCCTCTGTGTGCTGGACGAACATCGGATCCACAAAACTGTCTCGGTGCAGACGGAGAGACTCACCAAACAGGTAGACACACACACACCAGTACACACACACACACACACACACACACACACCCCAGTGTGACCAGTGTCACTCACTTCTGTTGCTCTGAAGTGCTTTGAGCGGATCATTTAAATTTGTCTCAAAATACAAACCGAAGCTCACATGGACACCTTACAGAGAGAAAAGGGCCGTGGAAGGTGCCGTCACAACCCTCCTGAATGTACGCATCCTGTTTGTAGACTTCTCTTCAGCTTTCAACACCATCCAGTCACACATGTGGATAGAGAAGCTGACACACATGGGTGTAAACCTCACTCTTGTAAAGTGGATTCAGGACTTTTTAACAGGCAGACAAGTATGTGAGGGCGGGTCACAGTCAGTCAAGAACCATCATGACAAACACAGGAGTGCCACAAGGATGTGTTTTATCACCATTGTTATTCATTCAGTGTGAATGACTTTATCCTAGGGATGGCGAAAACTACAAATTTTCTTGACCGGTCACCGAGCCTCATTAACGGTTGAAACCGGTTAACCGTTTACTTTAAAATATGCTACGCTATTTGAAATAACAGCCATTTCAAGCCGCGCCTGCAATTTCTCAACTCTGTCGTATCTCTCTCACACACACACACACACACACACACACACACACACACACACAGCCCCGGCACCGCCCTTCCACTCAGGTCACGTTTTTTAAATCCCCTACAGCGCGAAACAAGTTCCGCAAATGCGGCGCAGAGGAGCTTGTATGTAATCGGAGGACAAATGGCTCCTTAGTTTCAAAATAGTTTGGGTACAAGCCAGGTGATCGCGTTTAAAATAAAGTCGTTTGTCTAGCGTTAGAAGCTCATTAGAAACATTGCCGCGGCTCAAATGAGAGCTCCAAAGAGACGCCGCTTTAGTTTGAGTGTAGTGCTAACAATAATAAAGAAAGATGATGATCATCATCACCTTATCTGTTACCACTGAAATGCAGATGTAATGTGTTTCCAAATATAAGCCCATCTTATGCGGAATATTGCCTAATAGACTGCAACAGGATACAACCAATGGATAAAACAGGCCCCTTCAGAATGCTAAAACAGGCGATTAGGCCTAACAAAATGAATTGTTTGGTTCCGGTTTCCGACCGACTCTGTCAATTAATGTGCGACCCAAATTTATTTAATGAGCTTGGGGAAGAAATTATACTAATTAAATAAATACACAAATAAAATGTTTAAGGCGAACTATAATTACATTTTTGTACAGCACTCTTGCGATGTAAGATGCCCGTTTTCCTCCAGCACTGCTGGAAGAGGACCCGACCTTAACTTTGCCGTGTCCAGTTTTAGGGCAGCAGCAGCAGCGTGAGGACGGCACCTTCAACCAACCCTCACTGGCCACGGCGGCCAGCTACAGGGCTACTGCGCCGCCGGGGAGCTTCAACACGTTAAACAGGGCAGATGAAACCACTCATGAACTATATGTTGTGTTTAATGTCGTTCAAGAGGATGGCAACGTAAGGGCAAACCCGATCAAATGAAAGGTAAACCCCTTTAGAGTGCTCTAACGTTACAGCAAGTCCCTGGGGCTCAGTGGAGGTGGCTAACACTCTTCATGTGCTTCAGGTGCTCTTCATCGCGCTGTCCACTTTGTTCACCGCAAGGGTGCAAACAAAGCTCTACTCTGCAAATAGCGACTTTACAAACAAGCTAAAATGAAAGATGTCAGTTTGTAGTCTGTTTCTTAGTTTGCAACGAATCTTGATTTTTGGACAAACTCTTGTAAACGTAGCTGCTGTCTAAACGAACCATCCTCTCCGCTGGAGCGGTAAAACTGTGGCTGTATTATAAGTCCAAAACAAATACACGTGGCTACTTAATATGCACGTGAATTACATGTTTTCAATTTATTAAGAGACAACTGTACATGTAGTAACAGGTAGGCTATGTTATGAAAATATTGAGTATCCATCGCAAAAAAAAATCCTACTTATCCTTTGCTGCCACTGGGAAAAAAATGTAAATAAAAAATAAAATAAATTCCCTATCTGGGACCAAACAAATTTTTTTTTTATGCCTTATGAAAAATTTTGCGTGAGGGATTATTTCACTTCACAAAAAAAAAAAATATTGGAATGAGATGGCTAACTGTAGTAGCGTTTATTCCAATATCTATGATTGCCTAATTTAGAGATCACTTTTTTTTTTTTTTAACCGACTAACAATAATTTTGACCGGTTAACGTTCATCGGTTAACATCCCTACTTTATCCCCCACACTTATTGGTGTGAATGCTGGAGGCATTCACATCTATATTCTACACCGATAAAATTTATTTATTTATTGGTGTGAATGCTGGAGGCATTCACATCTATATTCTACACCGATAATATTTATTTATTTATTGGTGTGAATGCTGGAGGCATTCACATCTATATTCTACACTGATAAAATTTATTTATTTATTTATTTATTCTTCCGCCGTTTTTTTGCTCATTAACTCCTTCCACATTTTTCAACATAGAAACTTCATTCATACATCAAAACGTTCGGCTTGATTCAGAATGGCGTGCTACTATTTTTGTTATTCATAACATTTATAATTTCCGAGATTTTCAACGTTTAGCGGACATTTTTTCCCCATTAAAGCGGATGGATAAAATGTTCAAACTTGACACATTTTCATACATTTTCAACTGCTAGCTACTCATTCATACATTCACCGAGAAACTCCATTCAAACTTTAAAACGTTCCCCATCTTTCATACATTCAGCGTTGGTATTCAACTTTCCAATCCCATTAGTACTTTTTAAAATAATCTGTCTTCATTGAGGCTTAGAAAAAATACCTTTCTGCCATTTCTACATTGGTGTGTATGGGATGGAATGTTCGGACTCAGAGGGCAGGGCCCAACTGACAGAAAAACAATTAAAACATGCCAACATTTTCAAACATTCTGCGTATTATTCAACTTTTCTAAGTAATTCATACTATTAAAACCATTCCCACTTTTTCAGCTATTCTCACTACTTTACCTTCTTCTCACACAATTCAAGTCAGCAATCAGCAGTGTAGCGTCAGCCTTTCAACATACAGCATTCACACCGCAATTTCTTCAGAAATTGCATTCTCTAGTTATTATTATTATTCCGCCACATTTTTGTCCTGCTACTAGTCACGGAGCGTTGCCAACACATGCACACAAAATACATCAAAACGTGTGTAATGACCGGGAATGGTGTGCTATGACTTTTCTAGGAGATTTACCGCACGGTTTTCACGAAATCGGCAAAAAAAGGGCACAAAATTTCCCATAGACTTTAATGGGAAATTGCTTAGCATAGCTCAAAACAACCCCTCTTTGGGGCCATACTGATTTGTCATACTTTAATGTAGAAACATAATTAAAAGTTTAAACCAAAGACAAGATTTTGGCGTTTATTGGGCTGAATGGGCATTCTGATATAAAGCACGGTTTCTACCAAATCACAGTTTATGTATCGTCCAGTTTTCAGACCGTTTCAGATTTTGCAATGTGTGTGTATGTGGCCGGAATGTTGAGCGTTAGACGGGAGGACAGAGGGGGGAGCTGGAGTACGATCGTCGGAAATTTTTCCAAACAAATTGCTCTCTCCCCTAAAGTTTTCACTCTTCATACATCATGGTTGGTTAAAATGTAGGAACATTTGTGCCGGTCGCAGACATGTAACTATAGAATCCACCGGACCTAAACTTTTGGCTCTGTTCATACCAACTGCCAATAGAAACAATGAAAAAACATATCTGGAAGGATGCAGATGGTTCCCTGTATGTTACCTGCTCTGTGTCGCATATATTTGACACCACAAACATAAAAACCACATCAATGCATTCGCCAGACTCGTATCTCTCTGGTGATGATAATCTATTGCTGTTTGGACCCATGGTCTTTGAATTAAAGAATGAACTTCAGAGCTATAATTATCAATAAACCGACATTTTTCACCTGTCAAACATACAGTCTCCCCCTCCCTCCTCCACTTCTTCACTGTGCAAATCACTTAAGCAACAAGTACTGCCACAGGAGGAGGAGAAAAGGAGAGGAAAAGAAGAGGGGAGGAAGAAAGTACAAGGCTCTAGCACCCCTTAGATAGTCCTGCTTCTAGCTCAGAAACCCTAACTCCTATGGCTTAATGTTTAATACTGTGACAGATATCATGACACCCTGCTGATCATCCTGTGCAAGAATGGTGTGTGTTCTGTCAGAAATGTGAGGACAGTAGGGGCCTGTTTCTCTTCTTCTCCTGGTATTTCTGGTAGGATTTAATACAGGAGGCAGTGTTGCAGTTGGACACGGTTTCACTTGGAAGCTCACTGTGTCTTAAATAATGCCACTCTGAGTCTGAACATTCTATCCAAAACACACCAATGTAAAAATGTCAGAAGGGCTTTTTATCTCAAATATTTTAAAAAGTATCAATGTGATTTGAAAGTGGAATACTACTCCGAATGTATGAAAGATGTGGAACATTTTAAAGTAAAGAATAGTTTCTCGAAAATTCTGAATAACCAAACACAAACTCCTCCTATCATGGAGACTCTTCACTTTGGGCTTTGTCAAACAGCAGATTTACTGTTAGCCAGTGTTATTCGGATGGGCACCAAATAGTAGGCACACTGTCAAGCATTTTTTTTATTAGTTTTATATACTAATGATTGTGTCAGCCACCATTCCAACTGCTCACTGATTAAGTTTGCAGATGATGCTGTCCTAGTCGGGGTTTTTTAACATATAATGAACAGGACTACAGGACTGAGGTTGACCACTTCCATGAATGGAATGCAATCAAAACTCAATAATAGGTGAGAGGATATTGCACAGGCACTGATATATGATGTAATGATGTGTTGCAGAAGCAGGTGGCAAGGACGGAGCAGGAGATCCTGAACCGGATCGGACAGAAAGAGATTCATGTTACTCAGCTGAAGAGGAAACTGGACGCAGCCAAGGTCAGACGCACACACGCACACACACACACACACACACACACACACACGCACACACGCGAGGATGGATACCAGACCCGAGCTCACATGGAACTTTCATGTGCGCACGTAAAACTATTGACCACTCTACCACTGAGCCACAGCCGCCCCTAGATCCAATGGGTGTTGAACGGGACATTCTAAAATGCTTAATGTGGTTTAATGTACCTAAACAACGATCAATGATTACCAAATTTCTCTCTCATATTGCTCCTCATAACCACTGAAAACTGCCAAAAAAAATCGATCCATTATTAAGCGTTTCTGCTTCACATTTTCAGCAGAGCAGCTGTTGACTCTCCACAGTTCTCATGGGCTTTATAAGTTTTAGAATGTCCCGACATTGAGACACACACACATACTGTTGAAGGTAGATGTGGTGAGTAGTCGTGAGTAGGGCTGCAACTAACGATTATTTTAATAATCGATTAATCTGTTGATTATTTTTTCAATTAATCGATGAATCAGATTAAAAAAAAGCATTAATTTACAGCAACTCAATACATGCTTACATACATACTTGTTTTAGTTAATAGTTGTGTAAAGGTAAGTAACCCTAACGGCAGATACAGACAGACAGACAGACAGACACACACACACACACACACTTGAAGCTTATTCATTAATTACCATCATTGTAGTAAGTGCAAGTTAAGTTCATTTATACACCACACACAAATATATTTGTCAACAATAACTGATATGGGACAAAGCACAGAATATATACATGACAACAGATTGAAAAATTAATGGGCCAAAAAAGGCGAGTGAATAAAACCGTGTCTTTAGTCTTGCAAACTATACCCCCCCTGCTTTATTACTGTTATTACCGAGCTAACGCTAGCTTGTCATGCTAGTCAGCTGGATAACGAGTAAACAGCAGCACCAGAAGAGATCCTGGAGGGACGGTACGTTCCTCCCTTCAGACTGGAACAGAAGGAGGATAGTGTAGTGACTTTACCCTGCTGTTGAACTCCCTTCCTCCTCATCAAGGACTCCAACATGTTTACGTTTTAGGTGCTGACTCATCACCGTGGTGCGCCCCTGCCATGCCGTGTCGCTTTTGCTTATCTTGCAATTAACACTTTTCTGATTTATTTAGTGTGAAATGCTCCCACACCTTGGATGACTTGGGTCGTACTGATTTCTCTGCCTCCGCCGAGTGTTTCAGAACAACGTTACGGGTCTCTCTCCGTATTTCCTCTACCCCCGCTCTGCTCTTTTTTTCTTTTCTTTTGCTCCGCTTGCTCCTCTCTGCTCCGCTCTGCGCTCAACTCAATTTTTTTTTATCTCCGCAATACTTGCGCGACACAACAAATCGATAATGAAATTCGTTGCCAACATTTTTAATAATGGAATTTTATCGATTTTATCGATTCGTTGTTGCAGCCCTAGACGTGAGCGGATATTGGCACTCAGGGTGAGTCCAAGATGATGTGAAAATGATGGGCTTTTATTATTGTAGACCCAATTAAGGCCCACAGGCAAAAATGATAATAGACAAAAAATTAACAAAATTAAGGAAAGTAACTAAAAAGCACTTTCAAGAGAATAACTTAAAATTGACTTGAGAGTCAAAACAAAATCGGAAATATAAATACACAACTATTCACCAATAGACCTTAAATCAGGTTACAACGTAGAGGACATCTAGCAGACTTACGTCCTACTCCCTCCAAGTACACTCCAGCTCTGTCTCCCCCAGCAAATACTATGGCCACTTTATATAGCCTGACGCCGGCCCCTCAAATTGGAACATACCAACATACACAATACAGGGGTGGCTCAGGTGAGTACACCAATAAGGCTTAATACAGCCAAAATACATACAGCTAAAAATCTAGACGGATACAGCATATAATGTATACAATGGTCATTACATTTAACCACAGCCACAAGACATCTTGTTGGCTGTAAAGTATAATACATAAAATACAGGTCAACTTCCTGTTACCCCGGAAGTCACAGACCCATTTAAAGTGCCCATATTATGAAAAAATCACTTTTTCTGGGATTTGGGGTGTTCTTTTGTGTCTCTGGTGCTTCCACACACATACAAACTTTGAAAAGAATCCATCCCTGGTGTTCTGAGTGAGATCTGGTTTCTGAATGTGTCCTGCCTTCAGTCTCCTGGTGAGCTGGTCAAAATCAGCTCAGACTGTGACGTCACAGTCCGAAATGAGCTGGCTAACCACAACCGTTAGCTTGTAGCGTTAGCATGCTAACGCTAGCATTAGCATAAAGCACTGCTACAACACACACAAGTTAACCATAATCTACAAAAGAACTACTTACATGTGCGCCCTCATTTAGAAGTCTCCCAGCTAATCCTGCCTTGTAACTGACCAAAGTTGGAGAAACAGCCTTTCTTTTACTGTCTCTAGAGTTAGCTAGCTGACATGCTCTACATCTGAGCTACTGAGCATGTGCGAGTGCAATCAAAGATAGTAGTGAAGAAGAAAAGAGGTCTCACTCTGTAGCTAAAACAGAAACCAGGTGAAAAGAGGATCTGCAGCAGTGAGAGAGTAGCCTGGGTAAACCCTGACGAACTTCCGGCAAATTTGAGATTTGTTCTGCAAGTCAGTCTGGCAAAGAGCCCATTTAAACCCATTTCCAACGTCCTCAAAATTGAGGCACCAATCACAACCGCTGAGGCGGGCTTTACACCAATCACAACCGCTGAGGCGGGCTTTACGCGACGAGGATAGCGCAGCGACGGCGAGCAGCTTTTTGTTTACATTCAACATGACGGCTACCAAAGTCCGCCGTGTGTGTGTGCGTACCCGCTTGCGGTGTGAAGCGTGTGTCTGCGCTATTCTTGCACAGGGAACCTCGTGAATTAACGTGCAACATATCAGCTGTTTGGAAATTCTTCAGCGTGTGTGCAGAAGATAACAAGTTTGCAATATGCAACACCTGCATGGAAAAAGTAGAGCGTGGAGGGACGACACCAAAAACCAGAATCACATTTTTTTTAGTTGGATGTGAAAAGCGTCAGCCGGACCGTTGCTCTGATTGGTTGAAGGACTATCCAATTGTGTCCAGAGGCATTTGAGTGGCATCCGTTGGTGACGCCCCTTTGGAAATGAACTGTCAATGAAGCTTTCCCAGACCCACTCTCAGTTCCAACTGAGAAGGGTCTGGTGTCAGCCAGGCTAGTGAGAGAGAGCTGTGCAGTACAACAAAAATATGGAGTTTTTTGAAAATTAAACCATGTAAACCTATTCTGGTACAACCTTAAAATACAGTTATGACAAAGAGCACATGGTAAGCCCAAACCATTTTACACTATATACTTTTACACTTAATAAACGAACATTAGTTTACAAGACTTAAGTGGTGGTTCTTCTAACAGGTGATGTTTGTGACAATCTGTATGATTGTAAACAATAAACAATTATGTATAGATGAATATAACTAGGCCTATAACAAATCAATATTAGATGTTAACAAATGTGCACAAAACTACGGGATTAATATGGGGATTTGATGAATGACAGATGATATAAAACCAATATACAAACCGAACATATAGACTCATTGAACAAACACATTCAGGCCACCTCTTCACTCAGTCTTTGAGAGTTAAAATAGGTAGCGAATCGCTACCGTGATGGCAGCCATGTGCCCCGTCACACACACACACACACACACACACACACACACACACACACACACACACACATTATTATTCCAAGTTATATAATATAATCTGAAGAGGTGCGTTTTGAATATGTCCAGGTCAGTTTTATAACGCAGGTTTTGATATTTCCTGCCAGAGCTACGCAGACGGCGAGCGTGGCGAGGTGGAGCAGCTTCTGGACGACGTGGCGGTCTCTCTGGACCGGATCCGGTCCCGCGTGGTGGGGGGTATCCAGATCCAGCTGGACGGCGTGATGGAGAAGGGGACGGGGCTAGTGAGGCGTCTGGAGGCGGAGCTTAGTCAGCTGACTGAGAGGAGAGCAGAGCTGGAGAAGCAGGCCGTCAGCCAGGATCACATCGGCTTCCTACAGGTTACATAGAATATAATATATAATATAAGACGTTACATTGACGCAATTGCTAAATTAGTTGCTATATATAGAGGAATTAAATATTATATATTATACTTATGCTTCTCCGTGAACCATCACCTTATCGTAGTGGAGAGGTTTGTGTGTCTCTGTGAACCTGAGGGCTGTGTTGTCTGGAGCTTTGTGCTCCTGGTAGGGTCTCCCAAGGCAAAGTGGTCTCAGGTGAGGGGCCAGACAAAGAATGGTTCAAAAATCCCAATGAAGAAGCAAGGTAGAGATGGATTGACCCTGCCCGGAGGAAGCCCGGGCCCCGCCTGGAGCCAGGCCCAGACGGGCGGGCTCGTCGGCGAAGCGCCTGGTGGCGGGTTTGCCACGGAGCCCGGCCGGGCACAGCCCGAACAAGCTACGTGGCTCCCATCTCTCCAGCCCATGGGCCCACCACCTGTGGGAGGAACCGTTGGGGTCGGGTGCGATGCCACATGGGTGGCAGTGAAGGTCAGGGGCCTCGACGGACCAGACCCGGGCGGCAGACGCTGGCTCTGGGGACGTGGAACGTCACCTCTCTGGGGGGAAGGAGCCGGAACTGGTGCGGGAGGTGGAGCGCCACCGTTAGATCTGGTGGGGCTTACCTCACGCACAGTCTCGGTTCTGGAACCATACTCCTGGATAGGGGTTGGACTCTTTTCTTCTCCGGAGTTGCCCAGGGTGTGAGGCGCCGGGCGGGTGTGGGGATACTCACAAGCCCCGGCTGAGCGCCCGCTGTGTTGGAGTTTACCCCGTGGACGAGAGGGTCGCCTCCCCACGCCTGCGGGTTGTGGGGGAAAACTCTGACTGTTGTTTGTGCATATGCACCAAACAGGAGTTCGGAGTATTCGGCCTTCTTGAGACCTTGACTGGAGTCCTGCATGGGGCTCCAGTGGGGGACTCCATTGTTCTGCTGGGGGACTTCAACGCACACGTGGGCAATGATGGAGACACCTGGAGGCGTGATTGGGAGGAACGGCCTCCCTGATCTAAACCAGAGTGGTTGTTTGTTGTTGGACTTCTGTGCTAGTCATGGATTGTCTATAACGAACACCATGTTCGAACATAGGGATGCTCATAAGTGTACCTGGTACCAGAGCACCCTAGGCCGAAGGTCAATGATCGATTTCATAATCGTTTCATCTGATCTGAGGCCGTATGTTTTGGACACCGGGTGAAGAGAGGGGCAGAGCTGTCAACCGATCACCATCTGGTGGTGAGTTGGGTCAGGGGTGGGGAAGACTCTGGACAGACCTGGTAAGCCCAAACGTGTAGTGCGGGTAAATTGGGAACGTCTGGAGGAGGCCCCTGTCCGACAGACTTTCAACTCACACCTCCGGCGGAGCTTTTCGTGCATCCCTGTGGAGGCTGGGGGCATTGAACCCGAGTGGACAATGTTCAAAGTTTCCATTGCTGAAGCTGCGGCGAGGAGCTGTGGTCTTAGGATCTTAGGTGCCTCAAGGGGCGGTAACCCACGAACACCGTGGTGGACACCAGTGGTCAGGGAAGCCGTCCGACTGAAGAAGGAGTCCTTCCGGGATATGTTATCTCGGAGGACTCCGGAGGCGGTTGCAGGGTACCGAAGGGGTTCGAAGGGCTGCAGCCTCTGCCGTGAAAGAGGCAAAGCAGCGGGTGTGGGAGAAGTTTGGAGAAGACATGGAGAAGGACTTTCGGTCGGCACCAAAGTGTTTCTGGAAAACTGTTCGCCACCTCAGGAGGGGGGGGGGAACCATCCAAGCTGTGTACAGTAAGGATGGGACACTGTTGACCTCCACTGAGGAGGTAATAGGGCGGTGGAAGGAGCACTTTGAGGAACTCCTGAATCCGACTAATACGCCCTCTATGTTAGAGGCAGAGCTGGAGGATAACGGGGATTGTCGCCGATTTCCCAGGCGGAAGTCACTGATGTAGTCAAACAACTACACAGTGGCAAAGCCCCGGGATTGATGAGATCCGTCCAGAAATGCTCAAGGCTCTGGGTGTGGAGGGGCTGTCCTGGTTGACACGCCTCTTCAACATTGCGTGGAAGTCTGGGACGGTGCCAAAGGAGTGGCAGACTGGGGTGGTGGTTCCTCTTTTTAAAAAGGGGGACCAGAGGGTGTGTGCCAATTATAGGGGTATCACACTTCTCAGCCTCCCTGGTAAAGTCTACTCCAAGGTGCTGGAAAGGAGGGTTCGGCCGATAGTCGAACCTCGGGTTGAGGAGGAACAATGCGGATTCCGTCCTGGTCGTGGAACAACGGACCAGCTCTTCACTCTCGCAAGGATCCTGGAGGGAGCCTGGGAGTATGCCCAACCGGGTCTACATGTGTTTTGTGGATTTGGAGAAGGCGTATGACCGGGTCCCCCGGGAGATACTGTGGGAGGTGCTGCGGGAGTATGGGGTGAGGGGTTCTACCAGGGCCATCCAATCTCTGTATGACCAAAGTGAGAGCTGTGTCCGGGTTCTCGGTAGTAAGTCGGACTCGTTTCAGGTGAGGGTTGGCCTCCGCCAGGGCTGCGCTTTGTCACCAATCCTGTTTGTAATATTTATGGACAGGATATCGAGGCGTAGTCGGGGGGGGGGGTTGCAGTTTGGTGGGCTGGGGATCTCATCGCTGCTCTTTGCAGATGATGTGGTCCTGATGGCATCATCGGCCTGCGACCTTCAGCACTCACTGGATCGGTTCGCAACCGAGTGTGAAGCGGTTGGGATGAGGATCAGCACCTCTAAATCGGAGGCCATGGTTCTCAGCAGGAAACCGATGGAATGCCTTCTCCAGGTAGGGAATGAGTCCTTACCCCAAGT
>NC_041345.1:33472672-33540172 GCF_004354835.1 Perca flavescens
TCTAATATAAACAGAGATAAATATGGACATGGTAGTTCTAATATATACAGAGATAAACATGGACTAGTTCTAATATACAGAGATAAACATGGACTAGTTCTAATATATACAGAGATAAACATGGACTAGATGGACTAGTTCTAATATATACAGAGATAAACATGGACTAGTGGACTAATATATACAGAGATAAACATGGACTAGTTCTAATATATACAGAGATAAACATGGACTAGTACTAATATAGTACAGAGATAAACATGGACTAGTTCTAATATATACAGAGATAAACATGGACTAGTTCTAATATATACAGAGATAAACATGGACTAGTTCTAATATATACAGAGATAAACATACTAGTACAGAGATAAACATGGACTAGTTCTAATATATACAGAGATAAACATGGATAAACATGGACTAGTTCTAATATATACAGAGATAAACATGGACTAGTAAACTAATATATACAGAGATAAACATGGACTAGTTCTAATATATACAGAGATAAACATGGACAGTTCTAATATATACAGAGAAACATGGACTAGTACTATATATACAGAGATAAACATGGGACTAATTATAACAGAGATAAACATGGACTAGTTCTAAAGAGATAAACATGGACTAGTTCTAATATATACAGATAAACATGGACTAGTACTAATATAACAGAGATAAACATGGACTAATAATATATAGAGATAAACATGGACTAGTACTAATATATACAGAGATAAACATGGAGATAAACATGATAAACATGACTAGTTCTAATATATACAGAGATAAACATGGACTAGTTCTAATATATACAGAGATAAACATGGACTAGTTCTAATATATACAGAGATAAACATGGACTAGTTCTAATATATACAGAGATAAACATGGACTAGTTCTAATATATACAGAGATAAACATGGACTAGTTCTAATATATACAGAGATAAACATGGACTAGTTCTAATATATACAGAGATAAACATGGACTAGTTCTAATATATACAGAGATAAACATGGACTAGTTCTAATATATATAAACATGAGATAAACATGGACTAAACATGGAACTAATATATACAGAGATAAACATGGATGGACTAGTTGGACTAGTTCTATATATACAGAGATAAACATGGACTAGTTCTAATATATACAGAGATAAACATGGACTAGTTCTAATATATACAGAGATAAACATGGACTAGTTCTAATATATACAGAGATAAACATGGACTAGTTCTAATATATACAGAGATAAACATGGACTAGTTCTAATATATACAGAGATAAACATGGACTAGTTCTAATATATACAGAGATAAACATGGACTAGTTCTAATATATACAGAGATAAACATGGACTAGTTCTACAGAGATAAAATATATACATGGAGATAAACATGGACTAGTTCTAATATATACAGAGATAAACATGGACTAGTTCTAATAAATGGATAGTTCTAATATATACAGAGATAAACATGGGACTAGTACTAACATGGATATACAGAGATAAACATGGACTAGTTACAGAGATAAACATGGAAGTATAATATACAGAGATAAACATGGACTAGTTCTAATATATACAGAGATAAACATGGACTAGACTACAGAGATAAACATTAGTTCTAAACATGGACTAGTACTAATATATACAGAGATAAACATGGACTAGTTCTAATATATACAGAGATAAACATGGACTAGTTCTAATATATATAAACATGGACTAGTTCTAGATAAACATGGACTAGTACTAATATATACAGAGATAAACATGGACTAGATAAACATGGACTAGTTCTAATATATACAGAGATAAACATGGACTAGTTCTAATATATACAGAGATAAACATGGACTAGTTCTAATATATACAGAGATAAACATGGACTAGTTCTAATATATACAGAGATAAACATGGACTAGTACTAATATATAGAGATAAACATGGACTAGTTCTAATATATACAGAGATAAACATGGACTAGTTCTAATATATACAGAGATAAACATGGACTAGTTCTAATATATACAGAGATAAACATGGACTAGTTCTAAACATGGACTAGTTCTAATATACAGAGATAAACATGGACTAGTTACTAATATAGAGATAAACATGGACAGAGATAAACATGGACTAGTTCTAAATATATAACTAATATATACAGAGAGATGGAAACATGGACAGAGATAAACATGGACTAGTTCTAATATATACAGAGAGAAACATGGACTAGTTGTAATATATACAGAGATAAACATGGACTAGTACTAATATATACAGAGATAAACATGGACTAGTACTAATATATACAGAGATAAACATGGACTAGTTCTAATATATACAGAGAAACATGGACTAAATATGGATAAACATGGACTAGTTCTAATATATACAGAGATAAACATGGACTAGTTCTAATATATACAGAGATAAACATGGACTAGTTCTAAATATATGGACTAGAGATAAACATGGACTAGTTCTAACTACAGAGATAAACATGGA
This sequence comes from Perca flavescens, assembly GCF_004354835.1. NCBI lineage: Eukaryota > Metazoa > Chordata > Actinopteri > Perciformes > Percidae > Perca > Perca flavescens. Next base: position 33,475,202 of record NC_041345.1, read on the forward strand.
CTAGTTCTAATATATACAGAGATAAACATGGACTAGTTCTAATATATACAGAGATAAACATGGACTAGTTCTAATATATACAGAGATAAAAACATGGACTAGTTCTAATATATACAGAGACTATGGACTAGTTACTAATATACAGAGATAAACATGGACTAGTTCTACTATATATACAGAGATAAACATGGACTAGTTCTAATATATACAGAGATAAACATGGACTAGTTCTAATATATACAGAGATAAACATGGACTAGTTCTAATATATACAGAGATAAACATGGACTAGTTCTAATATATACAGAGATAAACATGGACTAGTTCTATACAGAGATAAACATGGATATACTAAGAGATAAACATGGACTAGTACTAATATATACAGAGATAAACATGGACTAGTTGGACTAGTTCCTAATATACAGAGATAAACATGGACTAGTTCTATATATATATGGACAGAGATAAACATGGACTAGTTCTAATATATACAGAGATAAACATGGGACTAATACTAAAATGGACTATACAGAGATAAACATGGACTAGTACAGAGATAAACATGGACTAGTTCTATATACAGAGATAAACATGGACTAGTTCTAATATATGCAGAGATAAACATGGACTAGTTCTAATATATGCAGAGATAAACATGGACTAGTACTAATATATACAGAGATAAACAAGATAAACATGGACTAGTTCTAATATACAGAGATAAACATGGACTAGTACTAATATATACAGAGATAAACATGGACTAGTTCTAATATACAGAGATAAACAGAGATAAACATGGACTAGTTCTAATATATACAGAGATAAACATGGACTAGTTCTAATATATACAGAGATAAACATGGACTAGTTCTAATATATACAGAGATAAACATGGACTAGTTCTAATATATACAGAGATAAACATGGACATAGTTCTAATATACAGAGATAACAGAGATAAACATGGACTAGTTCTAATATATACAGATAAACATGGACTAGGACTAGAGATAAACATGGACTAGTTCTAATATACAGAGATAAACATGGACTAGTTCTAATATATACAGAGATAAACATGGACTAGTTCTAATATATACAGAGATAAACATGGACTAGTACTATATACAGAGATAAACATGGACTAGTTCTAATATATACAGAGATAAACATGGACTAGTTCTAATATACAGAGATAAACATGGACTAGTTCTAATATATACAGAGATAAACATGGACTAGTTCTAATATATACAGAGATAAACATGGACTAGTACTAATATATACAGAGATAAACATGGACTAGTTCTAATATATACAGAGATAAACATGGACTAGTACTAATATATACAGAGATAAACATGGACTAGTTCTAATATATGCAGAGATAAACATGGACTAATACTAGAGATAAACATGGACTAGTTCTAATATATACAGAGATAAACATGGACTAGTTCTAATATATACAGAGATAAACATGGACTAGTTCTAATATATACAGAGATAACATGGACTAGTTCTAATATATACAGAGATAAACATGGACTAGTTCTAATATATACAGAGATAAACATGGACTAGTACTAATATATACAGAGATAAACATGGACTAGTTCTAATATATACAGAGATAAACATGGACTAGTTCTGGACTATATATACAGAGATAAACATGGACTAAACTAATATATACAGAGATAAACATGGACTAGTTCTAATATATACAGAGATAAACATGGAAAGATAAACATGGACTAGTTCTAATATATACAGAGATAAACATGGACTAGTTCTAATATATACAGAGATAAACATGGACTAGTTCTAATATATACAGAGATAAACATGGACTAGTTCTAATATATACAGAGATGGACTAGTACTAAAACAGAGATGGATGGACTAGTTCTAATATATACAGAGATAAACATGGACTAGTTCTAATATATACAGAGATAAACATGGACTAGTACTAATATATACAGAGATAAACATGGACTAGTACTAATATATACAGAGATAAACATGGACTAGTACTAATATATACAGAGATAAACATGGACTAGTACTAATATATACAGAGATAAACATGGACTAGTTCTAATATATACAGAGATAAACATGGACTAGTACTAATATAGATAAACATGGAGATAAACATGGATAAACATGGGACTAGTTCTAATATACAGAGATAAACATGGACTAGTATAATATACAGAGATAAACATGGACTAGTTCTAATATATACAGAGATAAACATGGACTAGTTCTAACTATATATAAACATGGAGATAAACATGGACTAGTACTAATATACAGAGATAAACATGGACTAGTACTAATATACAGAGATAAACATGGACTAGTTCTAATATATACAGAGATAAACATGGACTAGTTCTAATATATACAGAGATAAACATGGACTAGTTCTAATATATACAGAGATAAACATGGACTAGTTCTAATATATACAGAGATAAACATGGACTAGTTCTAATATATACAGAGATAAACATGGACTAGTTCTAATATATACAGAGATAAACATGGACTAGTTCTAATATATACAGAGATAAACATGGACTAGTTCTAATATATACAGAGATAAACATGGACTAGTTCTAATATATAAACATGGACTAGTTCTAATATATACAGAGATAAACATGGACTAGTTCTAAATATACAGAGATAAACATGGACTAGTTCTAATATATACAGAGATAAACATGGACTAGTTCTAATATATACAGAGATAAACATGGACTAGTACTAATATACAGAGATAAACATGGACTAGTTCTAATATATACAGAGATAAACATGGACTAGTTCTAATATATACAGAGATAAACATGGACTAGTTCTAATATATACAGAGATAAACATGGACTAGTTCTAATATATACAGAGATAAACATGGACTAGTTCTAATATATACAGAGATAAACATGGACTAGTTCTAATATATACAGAGATAAACATGGACTAGTTCTAATATATACAGATAAACATGGACTAGAACTAATATATACAGAGATAAAAACATGGACTAAACATGGAATATATACAGAGATAAACATGGACTAGTTCTAATATATACAGAGATAAACATGGACTAGTTCTAATATATACAGAGATAAACATGGACTAGTACTAATATATGACTAGTACTAATATACAGAGATAAACATGGACTAGTTCTAATATATACAGAGATAAACATGGACTAGTTCTAATATATACAGAGATAAACATGGACTAGTTCTAATATATACAGAGATAAACATGGACTAGTTCTAATATATACAGAGACTAAACATGGACATGGACTAGTTCTAATATATACAGAGATAAACATGGACTAGTTCTAATATATATAAAGAGTTCTAATATAAACATAAACATGGACTAGTTCTAATATATACAGAGATAAACATGGACTAAACATGGATAAACTGGACTAGTTCTAATATATACAGAGATAAACATGGACTAGTCTAATATATACAGAATGGATATAATAGATAAACATGGACTAGTTCTAATATATACAGAGATAAACATGGACTAGTTCTAATATACAGAGATAAACATGGACTAGTTCTAATATATACAGAGATAAACATGGACTAGTTCTAATATATACAGAGATAAACATGGACTAGTTCTAATATATACAGAGATAAACATGGACTAGTTCTAATATATACAGAGATAAACATGGACTAGTTCTAATATATACAGAGATAAACATGGACTAGTTCTAATATATACAGAGATAAACATGGACTAGTTCTAATATATAAACATGGAGATAAACATGATAAACATGGACTACTAATATATAAACATGGACTAGTTCTAATATATACAGAGATAAACATGGACTAGTTCTAATATATACAGAGATAAACATGGACTAGTTCTAAACATGGATAAACAAGGACTAGTTCTAATATATACAGAGATAAACATGGACTAGTTCTAATATATACAGAGATAAACATGGACTAGTTCTAATATATACAGAGATAAACATGGACTAGTTCTAATATATACAGAGATAAACATGGACTAAACATGGACTAGATAAACATGGAATATATGAGATAAACATGGACTAGTACTAATATATAGATAAACAGAGTAAACATGGACTAGTACTAATATATACAGAGATGAAACATGGACTAGTACTATGAGCTGATAATATATACAGAGATAAACATGGACTAGTTCTAATATATACAGAGATAAACATGGACTAGGACAAATATATACAGAGATAAACATGGACTAGTTCTAATATATACAGCAATGTTTAAACATCTTATCAATGAATACAGTCTTATTATTTGATGTTAGTGATTGTTAATGTTAACCATCTTCATTCTGTTGCAGGACACAAGAAGGTGCGAGTCTACATGGGTGAGAACATCTTTATTTAGAATTAGATTCTGTTGTAGTTTGTCAGCCGGCTGTTTGAGTGACTGCTAACATGCTAACCCTGTTGTTATGATGTTAGCATGCTAGTGAGGAGGCATAAAGAACAGAAAGCTAAGTGTGACGCTAACAAAGCTAGCTAATGTTATCAATCTGCCAGCTAACGTTGTTAATCTGCATCTCTACCCTACGTGTTGAGAAATCTCTCCGTAATCCCCCTCTATGTTATTTAGGAGCTAAAACAGGATGTGACATGTTTTAATATGGAACCAAAAGTAAAATATCCCAGTATGCAACACTGGACACTATGACAGCTAAAGTATCCCACAATGCAATGCGGTAGGAATGACAATGTTCATAACAGACAGAAAGCGTGGAGCTGTGGAACGTTAAAGTTGTGTTTTGTTGTGTCTCCGTTGACTCAGATGTGTGTTGTTGTGTCTGGTGTGTTGTGTGTCCGTGGTCTCCAGAGGACGTGGCGTTGAACCCCGTGACGGCGTACCCCTTCCTGATCCTGTCCTCAGACAGGAAACAGGTGAAGCGCGGCGAGACGCTGCAGTTCTTCCGGAGCAGCCCGCAGCGCTACGACGTCTGGTCCTGCGTCCTCGCCAAGGAGGGCTATGCCACCGGCCGCCACTACTGGGAGGTGAGAGCCTGTCGCTACGGTAACACTAACCCTCCCCAACCCCCCCGGTACCGACCTATGTGGGGCCCGTAGCAAGATTTCAGAGTCTTTTTAAAACGTTTTAGTAGTTTTTTCTGACATTTTTGTAATTTTTAAAAAAACGTTTCTGCCGTTTTGCTCTATGGTAACGCCTCCCCGTGTGGCAGGTGTTTGTCGGCGAGAGCAAGGACTGGAAGCTGGGCGTGGTCACGGAGACGGCGAGCAGGAAAGGGCTGTTTGACATGAGTCCGTCTAACGGGTACTACGCCCTCTGGTGGGGCGGAGGCCAGCTGAGAGCTCACGGCCCCTCACTAAGGTACGCACACTTACTAGTACTCTAGGTTACTTTATACTATATATATATATATACACACCAAGCAATTAGAAACCAATATGGTAATAGGAATATGACGTATATTGGTATATTACCAATATTGGTATAAAACTACTAAAAGTACGCCTTACACCTTACATATCTATATATACACTACCAGTCAAAAGTTTGGGATCTCTTAGAAATTTCCATTCCACTCCATTCCAGACAGAATACCAGCAGAGATCAGTTGCATTGTTTTTTTTAATCAGGGCAGCAGTTTTCAGATTACATTATGTGCTTACATAATTGCAAAATGGTTCTCGACTGTTGTAGACAGAAGTGGCTGAAGAAATGCTTGAAATTCATGTTTTTTGGTCTAAACGTCATACCCAAATTAAAAGTAGTACAGCTCCCATATACTTTGACACTTAGGGGTGTGCCTGATATCATTGGAAAGGAAACACTCAAGTTGTGTCAGGGTGATTCTAGGCCTTACTGACACAGAGTTACAGAGGCTAGAATGGAGATTTTTTATTTCTGTCCAAGTCATAAATCTGTAAAATTATTAAAATACACTGCTGTAAACACATCTGACAGGTGACAGACAACACAGCATTAGCCACGTCTCAGCTTACTACAGAAAAAATTCAGAAGCTAAAAGACTCAAAAATGGATTTTATATGAATTCTTTTCTACAAATATGTCTGTGTGTTTTTTATTTCTATTTGAAAAGTGCAAATAAAAAAGCCAAAAAACTACAAAATACAACACTTCTCAAATACACAAACAAACCCACATCAATCACCTTTCCAATGATATCAGGCACACCCCTGAGTGTCAAAGTATATGGGAGCTGTACCACTTTTAATTTGGGTATGACGTTTAGACCAAAAAACATGAATTTCAAGTGTTTCTTCAGCCACTTCTTTCTACAACAGTCGAGAACCCTTTTGCAATTATGTAAGCACATAATGTAATCTGAAAACTGCTGCCCTGGTTAAAAAAAACAATACAACTGATCTCAGCTGGTATTGTGTCTGGAATGGAAATTTCTAAGTGACCCCAAACTTTTGACCGTTAGTGTATATCTATATATCTATATATATATATGGGCCCTAACTGTGAGTGTGGGGCGCTGTGTGTTTTGTGCCGGCGGTGCAGGTGAAGAGCCCCCCGAGGCTGCGTCAGGTGGGGTGTTCCTGGACGTGGACGAGGGTCACGTGACCTTTTATAACGCCAAGTCTGGCTCGGAGATCTACAGCTTCAGCGGAGCCGGCGAGTTCACCGAGAGGATGTTTCCTCTGCTGGGGACCGGGGACAAAGAGACGCCGCTGGTGCTGATGACCACTCAGCCCGATGCCTGAGGGGGGGATAATGGGGGAAGAAAAAGGGGAACACCTGGACGGTTCTTGACTTTAAAATGTGCCAAAAACATTGGAAAAAGTGCTGCAAATGTAAAAAAAAGAAAATAAAAAGGGGACACCTGAGGGGGGTAATAATGGGGAAGAAAGAGGGGAACACCTGGATGGTTCTTGACGTCAAAAAGTGCCAAAAAACATCGGAAGAGGCATCAAAACACCAACAAACGTACAAGATGTTTGAGAAAAAGGCTCACAAGTGCAAAAAAAAGTTAAGAAAGAAAGCAATAGAGGGGAAAGAAAGAGAGGAGTTTGTTTTTTTGTTTTTTGTTGACATTTATGTTGCTTTTTTTCAAAATGTTTGTAGCTTTTGTCTTGACTTTTTTGTCGCTTAATTTGATTTTTGTCGCTATTTTCTAAAATCTCTAGATGCATCGGTTAGTTTGGACGTCAGCCGAAAAAAAAACAACCAGCAACACCTAAAGAAAAGGGAGGAAAAGAAGTTGAGAAATGCCTTAATATAAACCTGAAAATAAGTTGTTATGCTGCTGGAAGAAAACACTGATTGGGGGGGAGGATAAAGAAATAAATATAGGAGATTTAATAAACAGAAGTTGTGTAATAAATACATTATTAAAACTTGTGAAGAAGTGTTTAAACATGTCAGAATATGAAGGAAATGTTTTTTTATTAGACATGTCACCTTTGATGGCTCCGCCCCCTTTACCTCTCAGCCAATGGTGAGGCTCCGCTGATGTTCAAACTGTTAAATAGGATTAAATAAAGACTCCTTTTCATCTCTTTGGACTTGAACTCTCGTCTTTCTCTCTAAAATCACCATTTAGTTTGATGGTTCTTTAAACATTTGTCTCTTTAACGTAATTTATATTTTAAATTTTTGTTGCTTTTGAATTTATTTTTTTTACTTTTTGTGGACGTTATTCCGACATTTGACGTTTGTCTTTCCTCAGACGGTTCATTATGACGTTAATGCTTCATTTTGGGGACTTTTTATGAACTCATTAGCTGGTATCTTAAGCTTTTTAATGCACCAAAAATATTTACTACAATGTTGCCAAATTTCTTACTGAGATCATGTACCACCTTTTTTAGTTCTTTAGTTTTAGTTCTTTTTCTCTCTGCAAAGGAAGGTCTGACTAGTCCACACAGCATTCTGGGATGGGAGTAAAATGTGCATTTCTTTAAACCAATCAATCATCTTGGGCGGGGCTAAGCTCCGGCCAGAGCCACGGTGCCTCTGCTAAATAGTCACAGGGAGGAACTGGTTTGATTTATTTTCAAAGGGATGTCACGACAGTTACAATCATTCAAGTTCATATTTTATTTAACATAAATCATATTGCAGTCAATGTGAACAGCTGGGGTTTCAATATACACAATAGAGTCCTAACATTAAGCCCCGCCCCACCCCTCTGGGACCCCACCCACAACAACCCTCCCCAAAAAAAATCAAAACCAAAAGCCCCCCCTCCCTAAACCCCTCCCCCATTAAACACACTGACCCCCGCCACGACGCTCCGCCCACCCCGGACACGCTCTCTCTCTGTGTGTGTGTGTGTGTGTGTGTGTGTGTGTGATTTTAGCAGCAAACTCCAAACTGTCTCCATCCATCTAGTTTTCAGGACCTTTTTAAGGAGCACTTTAACCTGTATCCTCAGCCTCGCCCCTCTAATAAGCCCCTCCCACACGCCGCTGAGTCATCACAGGCAGGAAACTGTCACTGGCTCGCTTTAACTGACTTCTTTAAGGCGTTCCTGAGCTTGTAAAAGCTCCCAGCCTTGTTTCCTAGGATGGCCAAGGAATGGCTGCTTCCCTCCCGTCTCTTTAAAAACCAACTGGCTTTGGACTGGTCTGATTCCTGGTTATGATCTGGCATTTTGTCAACATATTAAGTGTTGTTTTTAAAAAGACGTAAAGCGCTTATAAATGAAAGGTATAACTCTGCCTCTGATTGGCTGACCCTGGCATTCTATAACCTAACCCATCCACCCAACGAAGGCAACGAGTGCTGGCCAATCAGACGTGGAGTAGGGCGGGACATTCCTCCCCCATCCTAGGAAAACACAGCTTCCCTGGGCTGGAATTGTCCACGTCTGGCTTTAAGGGAACTTGCGTCTTTGAGGGACTTTTTAAGGCGCATCTGAGACTCCAAGCCCCTCCCACTGTGGTCCAAAGCCCCTCCCACTGCAATGTGAAGCCCCTCCCCTCCAGCGTTTAGGCGCTAGCTCGCTAAACACACAACGATAATTTGTGTTTCCAGGAGGAAGTATTTGGTGGTGCTGCCAGATCCTGAGCGAGTTTGGAGGGTTTTGGAGTTTGCTGCCGGCTGAAAACGGTGTAACGAACCAAGAAACGGCGGTGGCGAGGCGGAGAGGGGGGCGTGTCCTTCTGCCTGCCGGCCTGATTCAGGCGTCTCTGCCAAAAAACACACTAAATAATTATAATAATAATAAAAAAAAAAAAAAAAAAAAAAGAGAATCATCATCATTATCAGAGTCATGGTGAATCACTCACTGAGCAACATTCACTGACCCCCCCCACCCCCCCATCATCAGCCCACCCCCGGCCGCTGCTCGCCGCCGGCCATCTTTTTGAGTCCAGTTCTGGTGTGTGTTGTGTCGGCGTCCCCCTGTGGCGTGTAAACGGTTGAATGTTGCGTCTTGGAAGTAAAACAGAGAGAAATGAGAGGGGAGGAGAATGGGGGTGGGGGGGGGAGGAGAAGGGGGGGAGTTTCTCTTCTTTTGTTTTAAAACAGAAAAGCGTCTTGTGGCGTGCTGCTTTCTGTCGCTGCAGCTCCTGTTCTGCCAGCGAGCAACGAGGAGTAAAAGGGGGGAGGGAGCGTGAGAGGGGGGAGGGTAGGGGGGAAGGGGGGGTGTTTGGAGGATGACAGGACGGAGACGCCGGGTTATTTCAGACACCTCTCGAAGTAGGTGGCGCCCACGTAGCCGCCCCGCAGCGAGCGGTGGACGTTCTGCTCAAAGAGCCGCCGGTTCGTCTGCAGAACTTCAGCTGCCTCCTTGTTCAGAGGGTCCTCTGGGTTCGGCTCCTAGGGGGGGTGAAATCACCGTGATGATACAAACATCATCATCAATGGACCTTTCTCACAACAGACATGTTGACTTGTCATAGTAGGAAAAGCACAGCTGACATTGATAACCTTAACGATAGCTCAGTTCATCAGGTGTCCCAGGGTGAGAGAGTGTGTGTATGAGAGAGAGAGTGTGAGTGTGTGTATGAGAGAGTGTGAGTGTGTGTGTGTGTGTGTGAGAATGTGCGAGAATGAGTGTGTGTTTGTGTGTGAGTGAGTGAGTGTGCGAGAGTGTGTGTGTGTGTGAGTGTTCGAGAGTGAGTGCGAGTGTGCGAGAGTGTGTGTGTGTGAGTAAGTGCAAGAGTGAGTGAGTGTGTGTGTGTGAGTCTTTGTGAGTGTGTGCGCGAGTGAGTGAGTGTGCGAGAGTGAGTGTGAGAGTGTGTGTGTGTGTGTGAGTGAGTGAGTGCAAGAGTGTGTGTGCCAGTCCCTCCAGAAAAACGTGATTATGCGATCGCATAATTCAATGCATAATCAGCCAAAGTCCGCATATTCATGCGGGGCCCACATTTTTTCAAAATATGTAGTGTTTGCATGATTTCATAATCCCCGCATTTTCGTCACAAAAAAGTCCCATAATATATTTTAGCAGACAGTTGAAAAATGTTGCGTTTACCTCACACAAGAGCAGTCATTTTCCCCTGTTGCCATGGGAACGTTATGAAACGACGTAATTACGCAACGTGAACATCATCATAAAGCAGGTGTTGGAGGTTAAATCTGACATGTACTTTGAGTCTCTTAAGTTGGTATCCAATCAGAAACCCATCTTAATATCTGATGTCTACTCAAATCTCTGTTTAAAAAGGTACAATATGTAACATTTCTACTTTAAAATGTTTAAAAATGACCATACCTATGTTATATATATATATTTTATGAGTTGTGTTCTTACACTATCCCAAATGTTTCCACCAAATGTCAAACCCAGAGAAATCTGTTATTTTATTTAAGTTTCCTTTAGTCGCCCGTCAGTGGCGTCATACAGTGGGGGAAATAAGTATTTGACCCCTTGCTGATTTTGCAGGTTTGCCCACTTACAAAGAATGCAAAAATCTACAATTTTAATCATATGTACATTCTAACAGTGAAAGACAGAATCCCAAAGAAAATTCCAGAAAATCACATATGAATTTATTAAAATTGATAACCATCTGATGAGGAAAAACAAGTATTTGACCCCCTGGACAAACAGCATGTTAATATTTTGTAGAAAAGCCATTATTGGCCAGCACAGATGTCAAACGGTTTTTATAGTTGGTGACAAGGTTTGTGCACATTTCGGCAGGGATGTTGGCCCACTCCTCCCTGCAGACAGCCTCCAAATCATTCAGGGTTCGAGGTTGTCGCCTGGCAACTCGAATTTTAAGCTCCCTCCAAAGATTTTCAATCGGATTCAGGTCTGGAGACTGGCTAGGCCACTCCAGAACCTTGATGTGCTTCTTCTTCAGCCACTCTTTTGTTGCTTTGGCGGTGTGCTTAGGGTCGTTGTCGTGCTGAAACACCCATCCTCGACCCATCTTCAGCTCTCTCACTGAGGGAAGGAGATGTCGGTCCAGAATTCCACGATACATGGCCCCGTCCATCCTCCCCTCAATACGATGGAGTTGTCCCGTCCCCTTGGCTGAAAAGCACCCCCAAAGCATGATGTTGCCACCACCATGCTTGACGGTGGGGATGGTGTTCTTTGGGTTGTACTCGGTGTTCTTTGCCCTCCAAACACGACGAGTTGAGTTGAGGCCAAAAAGTTCTATTTTGGTCTCATCTGACCCCATCACCTTCTTCCAGGCCTCTTCTGAGTCGTCCAGGTGGTGAATGGCGAACTTCATGCGGGCCTGTACATGTTTCTTCTTGAGCAGGGGGACCTTGCGTGCGCTGCAGGATTTCAATCCATGACGGCGTAGTGTGTTACCAACCGTTTCTTTTTGTAACTGTGGTCCCAGCTGCCTTCAGTTGATTCATCAGTTCCCCCTTGTGGTTTTGGGATGATTCCTCATCGTTCGCATGATCAGGGACACCCCACGAGGCAAGATCTTGTGTGGAGGCCCAGACCGAGGGAGGTTGGCGGTGGTGTGGTGCTTCTTCCGTTTCCTGATAACTGCACCGACAGTTGATCTTTTTTCTCCAAGTTGCTTTCCGATTCTCTTGTAGCCCATCCCAGCCTTGTGCAGATCAACAATCTTGTCCCTGATGTCCGTGAGAAAGCTCTTTGGTCTTGCCCATGGTGGTGATGTTGGATGCTGGTTGTTTGGGTGTTGACAGGTGTCTTTTATACAGGTAACGAGGTGAGGCAGGTGTATTTGATGTAGATAATTGGTTCGGATTGGGGCTGTGTCTTAAAGAAAGACTAACTGGCTTGTAGGAGCCAGAATACTTGCTGTTTGTCCAGGGGGTCAAATACTTGTTTTTCCTCATCAGATGGTTATCAATTTTAATAAATTCATATGATGTGATTTTCTGGAATTTTCTTTGGGATTCTGTCTTTCACTGTTAGAATGTACATATGATTAAAATTGTAGATTTTTGCATTCTTTGTAAGTGGGCAAACCTGCAAAATCAGCAAGGGGTCAAATACTTATTTCCCCCACTGTATAACCTTTCACCCTCCAGTTACTCTAACTTCCGTCAGAACACTGGCACCAAGATGATACGTTCAGGAGTAATTGTAAATCATACAATGTCACAGAAAACAAATACTTGTAACCATAATACTGCTTTTTTTGCCATACAGCATCATTTTGTGAATAATTACATTCCACTTTTTATCACAGTAATACAACAGAGACCTTATCTATTTTGAAAGTTCAATATCGATACCAGCTTAACGTTACTACAATGTGCTCAAAAATCAAAATCAAAAGTCCAGTTTTACCGTCCATTTTTTTGCTTGAGAGACCCCTAGCGGCAGAAAGTTACATATTGTACGTTTAAGTGCACCTGATGTCTATATTATCAACGATTTTTGAAAGTCTGTCTCTTTTGTATCTTTCATTTCCCTCTGTTTAGACTATTACTTTTATTTTTACTTTAATATTATATTATTTGTATATATTTTTTGTTTACTTATTGCAATGACTGAATAAGGTGTAAATTATTTTTGGAAATTAAGTTTAAAAAAAGCAGGGTTTTGGGGGAATCACTTTTTCATCAAACCACAGTTTTTGCAAGTTCATCGCATAAAATTGCATAAATATCCTGCATATTCCATCGCATTTTTTAAGAAAACATGCTGCATAATCAAGGATTTTTGCCTGCAACAATTCTCAAAAAAACGTTTTTCTGGAAGGACTAGTGTGTGCGAGAGTAAAGCCTGGTTCAGACGGCAGGATAATTAGGCCGATTTTAGCCCCGATTCACCCCTCCCGACAATCCTAACGATGCTCCGATTATGGTAAAATAATGTGATCAGATATTCCTGCCGTGTGTGGTGTGTTAAGACTGCTCTCGTCTGCTCGGAAGGACGTCGGGACCGCGCCAATCTCCAATCATGTTGGATTTTTTTGGCCCGATTTCTCCTCGTGTGTGGTGTCCCCCGGGGACAAACGAGAATGCATTCTGTGTAAAATAAATAAAGTCGATGGGCATACCTACATCCACAACTGCAGTCCACCAGAGTACATGGAAACAAATATATGAATGTTTATTTCAACGGTAATACGTAACGACATTTCTATGAGAAAAAACAAATCACCTCCATATCATGATGTCGCGTTGTCTTCTTTGACCATCGCCTTTTCTTTTGATAACGTCTTTTTCGGTTAAAAACAAACTAAAAACTATCGCCACTGCATCCTCTTCGTCCGCAATGATTGTTTACTCTGAAGTCACGTTTGATCTCGAGGGATTTTGCGAGATTTCCCGTCTGACCCGGGAATGCTCGGGAGTCAAATCGGTTTGTGTGTGATGTGTTGATTTTGGCGTGTGCTGCACACCACACGCTGTACCACCAAAACTGTTAGACCCGGGATTTTTTTATAGCCGTGTGTGGGGTCTCTCAGGATTGGAAAATCAGCAGACAATTTTAAAATCGTCCCGTGTGAACCAAGCTTAAGTGTGTCTTTGTGAGTGAGTGAGTGAGTGTATAATGTCCAAACAGAGCGAAAGATAAACTGATTCATGAATTCAAATATCATCAAAATATCAGCAAAAGACTCAGCATTTATTGTAGTATGTATTGTATTTTTGAATCTCTGCTTAGACTTTGACTTCTTTGCATTATTTATTGTTCCGTTAATGTTGTGCGTGTTATTGGTGTGGGTATGTAATTATATATATATATATATATATATATATATATATATATATATATATATATATATATATATATATATATATATATATATATTTTTTTTTTTTTTTTTCGGGGATGCACCAAATCCAGGATTGGGCTTCTGATTGGGCTGAATATTGGGCTTTATGACAGGGTTCTGGTTTCTGCTGAAACTTAAGAATTTGTTCCCAGCGAACCGAACCGTACGCTGTCACTTGGCGCGCTACGCTGGTCGCCGTAATGATGGCACCGTTGATTACAGGAAGGTGTTTACGTAGGTGGAGCGTTCAATGCAGCAGGCTGTGAGGACGTGGACATGGATCTGGTGAGCAGAAAAAGTTGTTGTTTGGCAGTACTTTCAGTCAAAAGAAGGCCATTCAAGTCCAGCTACATGTTCAATCTGCTCAATGCTGATTGGTCTGGTGGTGGCGAGGACCCTAAACTATACACAACATGGCTGCTGTTACAACATCTAGTATGAAACATCTGAAAGAATACGAGTTGTGTATGAAGGAATCTCCAGACAGCAGCCAGAATGCAGCAACTTCAGGTACATTACAGACATTAATGTGTTGACTGTGTTCATGGACTGAGGATGGGAGGAGGATTCGGCAGAATCTTAACCACTGGATTCGGTGTTCGGCCAAACCCCAAAAATCTGGATTGGGTGCATCCCTAGTTCTGGTTGTGGTTCTTGGTGAGGACGGCCCCTAACCCTGTGAACTGAGCCTACATTGGTGTGTGTGCTTGTTGGAAGAAGGCCCGTAACCAAAGCCAAGCGTTGGGTAAAGAATGAACTCACTAGAAATAGATACTGTAGACCGTAGATGATGGAGTTTATCGTCAACACAGGCTTCCAGTCCTCTCTGTGGACGACAACAACAAGTTTAACGTCTCCCATACAGACCCCCATGGTTAGAACACTGTGAGCTCCTAAAATCAGAAGGAGCTTCAGAGCTGGAAGAGACAGACAGTTCCACACCTTAAGATATTTAGGCAGACATTTCCTTCCAGGTCGATGTTGGGGTGGTACACCATCGTCTCACACTTTACCTTGGGGGGGTCGTGGGGGTAACCCTGTCCTACCTGGAACACACACACACACTTATTTATCTGAACTTACTGTGAGGCAGAGAGAGAGAGGAGAGGGAGAGAGAGAGGAGAGGGAGAAGAAAAGGACAGGAAGCAACTGTTTCTCACCTTAAAGCTGAAGACAAATTTCCCTCCTTTGTAAAATCCCTGCAAGACAAAAACACAGACACATTTAATCTCAGAATCAGAAAAGGATTTATTTTCCCCCCCCCCCATACACACACACACGACCTGACGGGCCGGGTTTGGACAGATATTTTGAAATTATGTTTTGGGTCGGGCTTGGTCACATCAGCACAATAAGGCATTTGTTGTACAATGGTGCTGCAGCTCCTTTAAGAGTGTGTGTGTGTGTGTGTGTTTTAAGTGAAGAGAGCTAGAGAAAGAGGAAGCAGACATGTTGTAGATGTGACCAGAGCAGAGTAAGTGGAATAAGTTCATGTTCTGTACCCAGTGTGGGAGGTGTCCGATAAAAGGCCCAGACTGAAAGCCAAGCTCATTCATTTGTTGAGCAGGAACAGGATTTTAACCCCCATTAACGTTATTCATGTTATAAGGTCGGCCCTGGAGGTAACCAGTCTCCCCTGGTTTACAGACCACAGTCGGAAACAAACCAATCAGGAAAGGTTAACACATTGAATTTTTTTTTTTTTAAGATCAATTTTTTTATTCAGTTTTTCATTTTAAACAATAACAACAGAACAGACAAACACACTTGAACAAGAACAACCCCCCTCTCCCACCCCCCACGGTCTTGAGGAAAAAAAAGAAAGAACAAACAAATAAAGAAAAACAAAAGATCCCACCTTGCCTAGTCCCCTCCTCTACTTCCTGTGATGCTGAGGTCATTAGAACTGATACCTGTGCTGCTGCACCTTTCCATAGGTCTATAGTAGATGACTTGGCTTTGTTAATCCTTGCTGTAGAGAGCTCCAGCATAACTATGTCCAGAAAATACACCAATGCAATAGGGAGTAGGAATGGCTTTAGAGACGTATCTCTTCTGAGGAGTCCAATATGTCCTATGGCATATGTTAAAGTGGATCTGCTGGTGATTTGGGTTCTTGGAACAGTGGGAAATGTTGTCCCAAACTGTCTCCAAATTAATTACGTCCGCTCAGGGCTCAGCTCTCGCTCCTGTTGACATTTCTGAATATCTTCCTACAACTGCTTAATAAAAGCTTTCCACACAAACATGTGTCATTAGGATGAGAACAAAATGAGATTTTAACTGGGTCGGGCTCGGACAGAAAAATTCGGCCCAATCCAGACAGACAGACAGACACACACACCTCGTCTGGTGAGATGATGAGTCTGAAGTTGAGGAGGTCATCGTCGTCGGGGAAGTTGATCTCACACGTCTTTGGCAGGTTCAACTCATTAATGTCTGAAACATAAAACACACACACACACACACAACTATTGTATTAGATACACACACACACACACACACACACACACACACACACACACACACACACAAACACACACAACTATCAAAGACACTAACAACACACACACAAACTATTGTATTAGATACACTAACACACACACCTATCAGAAACACTAACACTCAGACTGTTGTTGACTTCAGTGAAAAGTGATGAGTCGTAATGTTAGAGAAATAGAACTAACACAGCAAGTTAGCTTTCTAAAAGCTAGCTGGTGTTAGCCTTCAGAAGGGACAGATGTTGAGCTACTTGTATTTTTCTTTGAGTCTTTTCTTTTCGTGCCACTTTCTACTTCTACTGCGCTACATTTCAGAGAGAAATATTGGACTTTTTACTCCACTACATTCATCTGTTACAGCTTTAGTTACTAGTTACTTTAGTTACTCCACTACATTCATCTGTTACAGTTTTAGTTACTTTAGTTACTCCACTACATTCATCTGTTACAGCTTTAGTTACTAGTTACCTTAGTTACTCTGCTACATTCATCTGTTACAGCTTTACTTACTAGTTACTTAAGTTACTCCACTACATTCATCTGTTCCAGCATTAGTTACTAGTTACTTTAGTTACTCCAGTTACTCCACTAAATTCATCTGTTACAGCTTAAGTTACTAGTTAATTTAGTTACTCCACTACATTCATCTGTTCCACTTTAGTTACTTTTCACAGTAAGCTGTGTATGGTGTGTGTCTCTGTTTGTGTGTGTGTGTGCCTGTGTGTGAGTGAGAGTGTGTGTGTGTGTGTAGACCATTAAACACACAACTGTTTGGATCCTTTACACTTTCTAAAATAGGAGGATTGTTCTTTACTTTTAATACTTTAACTACATGTTCCTGATGATACTCACTGACTTTTACTTAAGTAACATTTACACTGCAGGACTGTTACTGTATTTATACAGTGTAGTGTTAGTACTTTTACTGCAGTAACTAAAGCTGTAACAGATGAACGTAGTGGAGTAACTAAAGTAACTAAAGCTGGAACAGATGAGCGTAGTGGAGTAAAAAGTCCAATATTTCTCTCTGAAATGTAGCGCAGTAGAAAGTGGCATGAAGAGAAAAGACTCAAGAAAAGTACAAGTAGCTCAACATTTGGACTGAAGTACAGTACTGGAGTAAATGTACTTAGTTACATTCCACCACGGACAGCAAGTTAGCTTTTATAAAAGCTACCTGGCGTTAGCCTTCACAAGTGTTAGCAGTGAAAAAGTGTTCCGGATGTATTGCTGTTTAGAGAGTTAGCTGCGTGCTAACAGGCTAGCATAAAACGGGGCTAGCTTCGGACTGTCTGCGTGTTGTTTTCAAATATAGCACAAGTTAGCCGCCGTTAGCTAATGATACTTAAAGTTAGCATGCTAGCTGTTAGACTCCCTGTTTTTATGTGTATTTGTGTACCATGGGCTCGGAAGGGGGTCGTGTTACCCGGGGGTTTATTGGTCAGTAGTCGGCCCCGGCAGGCAGGCCCGGTAACCCGGGGTTGGGGCTGTAAACTAGCCCACCTTTCTGTATATTTCCCCGGATTATGGTGCTGTTAACTAGCCTACCTTTCTGTATATTAACCACGGGGTTGGTGCTGTTAACTAGCCCAGCTTTCTGTATATTTTCCCGGGTTTTGGTGCTGTTAACTAGCCTACCTTTCTGTATATTTCCCGGGGTTGGGGCTGTTAACTAGCCCACCTTTCTGTAT
Source organism: Perca flavescens (assembly GCF_004354835.1). Taxonomy (NCBI): domain Eukaryota; kingdom Metazoa; phylum Chordata; class Actinopteri; order Perciformes; family Percidae; genus Perca; species Perca flavescens. The sequence continues at coordinate 33,493,609 of NC_041345.1, forward strand.
ATTTCCCCTGGTTTTGGTGCTGTTAACTAGCCCACCCTTCTGTATATTTCCCCGGGTTTTGGTGCTGTTAACTAGCCTACCTTTCTGTAAATTTCTCCGGGGTTGGGGCTGTTAACTAGCCTACCTTGCCGTATATTTCCCCTGGTTTTGGTGCTGTAAACTAGCCTACCTTTCTGTATATTTCGCCGGGTTTTGGTGCCGTTAACTAGCCTACCTTTCTGTATTCGGAGCTGGGCCGCGCTGGCTTTTTTACCCCCGGCTCCTGTTCTGTTTCCTCCCGCAGATTCCTCGTCTTTCTTCTGCTGCTTCAGGGAAAATAGTTTAATCATCTTCACGTATTATTGGCTAAATATATTCTATGTCCCTTCGGTCTGTCTGTGCCGTGATTGCCGTGGTTAACGGAGAGGAGGTTCAGTCCTAACAAACAGCACCGGGACGTTGATGGAGCCGGTGCGTCTCAACTAATCACACAAGCTAACCAAGCTAGCCTAGCATGTTAGCCAGCAGAGGGAGGGAGACAGAGGAGGGTGAGAGAAAGAGGGGGGGGGAGATAGGAGGGGGGAAAGAGGGAGAGAAAGGGGGAGAGAAACAGAGAGAAAGGGGGGAGACAGAGAGAGAGACAGGGGAGAGAAAGGGGGGAGAGAGAAAGACACAGGGGAGAGAGATAGGGAGATAGAGAGATAAAGGGGAGAGACAGGGGGAGAGAGAAAGGGGGGAGACAGAGAAAGGGGGAGACAGAGAGAGAGAGAAAGGGGGGAGAGAGAAAGACACAGGGGGGAGAGAAAGAGAGAGATAGAGAGAAAGAGAGAGAGAAAGGGAGATCGAGAGATAAAGGGGGAGAGACATAGATAGTTTTATTATTTTGAGAGATACTAAGACATTATAATGAGGTAATAACTGTTTTTGAATATGAATTAGTTAAGTTTTATTTTAATCCTCTACTTGTGTTATTTATGATTAAACCCCATTAAAGTCAGTTTATTTAATGTATAGTTTTTTTTCTATGTTGCCTGAAATCACAATGTTTATTTTGTTAATAAAGTTTTTTAGAACACTAACACATTACCGTAAAAAAACCCAAAAAACTACAAATTCCAGTACGCCTTTCTGCACCCGACGCATTGTGACGTAACCACGCAGAGGGCGGGGCGTGCGTACTCTCGCTGGCCATATTTTATTTACAACATTTAATTATTTATTTGATCTCGGATCTCTCTCTCTCTGCATCCGTAGTCACCTGTGTGATGTAATCAATGCGCGTGTCACTCACAACAACACTGAAAGAACCACGCGCACCACCGCAGCCAGCGCGCCCCACACACAAACACACACACAATAGACACAGAGAGAACAATAGCCGCGCGCTGCTCTTTATTCCCAATATCTGGTTCATTTTAATGCGGTGATCTACGGGTCTAGTTACCGCGGAGGGTTACAGCCGTGTGTCGATTTTTTAAAACACTGCGCTTCAGTTTAAAATGAGCCATTTTAGGTGTTTTGAAGGCGAAGCACCCCGGGAAGAAGAGAGGAAGACCACGTTGTAACGTGCAGAGAGAGGGACAGAGAGGTGGACGCACACACAGAGAGAGAGAGAGAGAGAGAGAAAGAAAGAGAGAGAGAGAGAGAGAGAGAGAGAGAGACAGGGGAGTGAATGGGCACGACTCAGTCAGCAGCTCTGCGCCCTTCACTTTATCGATATCGATCAGTTTGGAAACATTTAGACCCACAGCGGGTCCGTTACAGACAGGCTATCCCGGGAGCTAGCAAGAGCACCGGAGGCTACAGCGATGGAACGCGTGTGAAGCAGCCCGGGAGCAACGGCAGCCTGGCGGACAGAGAAACAAGGAAGCGGACGGCTAGCTGCGCTACACCACCGAAGCTAACGTTGGCTAACAGTTGGCTAATATTATTTCTAATGAGCGACCAAGGAGTATGCGACCTGATACGAAGAGGTGTGTGTTTTTTCTCTCTTTCTTTCTTTATCAGCAGCCATGTTTGTTTCATTAACCTCCGTGTGCCCGCGCGCAGGGGTGTTTTAATCAGGCGGACACATAATGAAAGAGGAAGCATAAATGCAGCTAGCACGCTAACACGTTAGCATCGCAACATTTACATCAGATTACACGGGGGGTGGGCGGATGATAGTGTCACCTCACACATGTGTTATTAATACACCTGGCGTGTGCACGCGCCTGCAGGTATCGATGTGTGTGATCAGAAGGTTACTGTGACGCGCAGGTTGTTAGCCGTTAGCAGCTAATGTCGCATCTCCATTATTAGCTATGATCACATAAACACGTATCGATCCTCAGAGCGGAAACCCAGTTATTACAGCCGCATACAAGAGCCAAATACAGACACACCGAGACATAAATAAGACCCAAATACAGACGCATAAATAAGCAGAGAGGTGCAACATTATATGATGTCATGTCACTGTGTGATGATCAGACCAGTTCATGTGACATGATGCAGTGAATGTGACACATTAGTAATAGATTACACAGCCAGAGAGTGTATATGAACGTAATGGTAATAAAAGCACTACTGATAAGCTTGACTGGCCTGTACAGACTTAAATATGTGTTTAAAACGTAAAGCTGTAACCCACAACTATGTTAACGTTTAGGGAAATTTACATGCAGAAAATGCTGTTTTTCAGCCTCTCAGATATGTAGGTTTCCTGCTCTTTTTCTGTTTATATCATATTAAACTGAATATCTTTGGGGGGTTGGACAAAACATTCAAAGACATCAGCTCGGACTTTGAGAAACTAGGATTTTTTTTTTTTTTTTTTTTTTTTTTTTTTTACGTTTTACAGACCAAAATGTCAGAAAATCCGTTTTAGAATCAGAATCAGATTTATTGGCCAATATCCCGACATACACAAGGAATTTGACTTCGGTAGATGTTAACTCTCTCTATACATTCAACTAATAGACATGTAGTAGTAAACATTCAGTGGACAAATAGTAATATAGACACATACTGTACAATAGAGACAACAATATACATATAGGCACATAACATAATATCCAAATAAGACCTATCAATACAAGTACACATGGAGTGGGATGTAAAGTGCAAAAAGTAATAGTGCATAGTAGTGTGCAAGATGCATATTGGAATGATAAGTGTGTAATGTGAGATAGACTCGGTCAGTTAGGCGTTTTGAGGACAATTAAAACCCAAACAAACTCAGAAACCGTTTTTATCCCAAAACACAGAGCTGTGCTTAATGCTACGTGAGTATTAAGGATAAATCCTGAAGAAAATGAGAGGTACGTCTATGTTTTTACTTTCTTTTTTTTACAATCTTTGTCGCCGCGACATGTATTTCCTTTTTCCGAGCGGTGACGTCAGGCTACGGCGTAGGGTCGGTGTACCTACGTACGTAGCCATGGCGTACAGTCGGTGTCTGCACGTACCTACGTACAGAGCCACGGCGTACGGTCAGTGTCTCCATGTTCTCTTTACATAAATATTTTGTTCTACTGCTATGGGCTAACAGTTCGATCAGACATATATTTAAATGCCCTCTATAAATAGACAGTATTACATGGCTATACTGCCCTGCTGGTAGGCTCAGTAAATTACAACTTAACCCACTTTCACTTAACTAAGGTGCTGTAAAGTCTATACTCAATCAGATGTCCTGATCTGCGTAACGACAGTACAGTGGGACATTTGCCTTCAACAGAGCGACCGTAATAACCTAACATACCATCATTACTGAGATTAAACTACATTCTCAGTTATGTTTGCACTGAATAACGCATTCAATAAACAGAAACATAACTCTTGCAGCGCACATGAACAGATGCGCAATTTTAGCTCACTCATAAAATAGCAACCTCCTGAATTAGCCTACTGTTGCTGACGTACATACATAAATCCTGCATAACATCGTCCCGTACCTACAGGACCTCAGACTTATGTATTGATGCATGCACACAGACAGTAGTGTCCACAAACATAAAGTCCAATGAGGGGACAAAGGAAAGTGTGATCTCTCTCGCTCAAGACCGCTGTGTCCAAGCCGAGGCACAGAGCATGACCTTACCGCGTGCTGATGCGTTACCATAGTCTATGTACGTTACTAGTCCAGGTAGGGCGAGCTGCTACTGACAGGGAGAGAGAGAGACTGACTGTAAGGGGGGAAAAAAAGTAGCTACCACTTAAGGGGCCCTGTCTTGCACCCTGCGCAGGACAGCGCAGTGACCGACACACTTGTCAATTTCCCGTCCAGCGCCCGCGACTAGGATTAGTGTGTTTAGTATCACAATGGTGGCTCTCCATCATTTTGTCGACCGGCCATCACCATGGACGATGATATCATCCATCGCCACCGATACCAGTATCGGTATCGGCTTCGATACTGCCTAAAACGCTTGTATCGTTATCGGGAAGTACTGGAGTAATAAAAGCCCTAAAGAAAATCTACGTTGAAGTAGTTTATTTATGTTCTTTTTCCGTTATAACTGACTGTCAAACTGGATAATGAAAGAAAGTTCTGTGGCATTTATTGTTTGTATTTGTTTCACAAAGAGTTGAACCTGAGCCAGACAGACAACAAAGATAGAAATCATATCACATCCATACAGGGATAGTAGTAGTATACAGCTGTTAAAACATAATAAAATATATGACACACTGGTATCGGATCGGTACTTGGTGTCGGGCCGATATGCAAGTTCAGGTATCAGAATCGGTATTGGGAAGCAAAAAATGGGATCGGACCATCTCTAATCGCCACAACCCTACAGTGCATCTAAAGTATAAAACATATAATGTCCTGGAACAGGAGATGGTTACCGTTAATCACAATCAGGTTTATTACAAAGTAACTTAAAACTATTTCTCCCATCTGATGATTGTAGTTGGACTTGTTTATCTGGAAGTTTGGTCTTTAAGCTTTCTGATGGTTGTGTATTTAATATCTGCTCTAACTTTTCCAACGTTTTAGACACTGATATGGAGATAATAACGGTCCAACGTTCCAAAACTACCACAAGGAGACACAAAATGTTTTGGGGGAAATTGCTTTTTTATTATTTGAAAAACGTCAAATACACACACCTTAGTCTTCCACAAAGCAAGGGAGTACACTGAACATGTCTGTTTTTATAAACAGAGCTGTGAGCTGTCTTATGTTCCTTCAGTCTGGGGCCCGTTTCAGGGTTTAACAAACTCTGAGTCTAGCCCTGAACTCTGAGTTGATTTACCCTGAACAGCTGATTTGAGTTCAATCCACTCAGAGTAGGTTCACACAGAATTAAGCGCTTTCACCACCACTATAAAAAGGCAGCATGAATGTTCAGTTTGAACATTTTGTCTAAATTGCAAAACGACGAGAATTGGTGCGGGAGCAAATTGCTGCTGGAGTCAATGCGTAAGCTCGGATATAGTGTATTCATTTACTATTTAATCACAAGTAACCTGGACTAGTACTGGTGAAAACTGGAGTGGTAGTACACCTATCATTTCATTTAGGTGCAGTCCTGTGGTGCTACTACTAATCCCTCAGAACTGGACGACCCGTCTCTGCTGTGGACGTTAAAGAATGGATGGAAACCTGACCTCTCTGTCTCTCTCTCTCTCTGTCTCTCTGCCTCTAGCTGACTTGTTCGGGGATGTCGGGCAGTAAGGCGCTGGGCGGTGGGGCTGGCGGGGGGGCGCGGCGCAGGCGGACGCGGTGCCGGCGCTGCCAGGCCTGCAAGAGGACCGAGTGTGGAGAGTGTCACTTCTGCAAAGACATGAAGAAGTTCGGAGGGCCCGGCCGCATGAAGCAGTCCTGCCTGCTGAGACAGTGCACGGCGGTGAGACACACACACACACACAGACACGCACACACACGGACACAAACACACACACACGGACACGGACACGCACACATACATATAGACGCACGGACACACACACACACACACACACACACACACACACACACAGACACACACACACACACGGACACAAACACACACACACGGACACGGACACGCACACATACACATACACACACATACATACACACACACACACACACACACACACACACGGGCACGCATACATATAGACGCATGCGCGGGCACACACAAGCACACACGCATACAGAGACATGCACACATACATATAGACGCATGCACACACACACGCATACAGAGACACACACAGACTTACAGAGACATATACACACACACATACAGAGATATACACATACAGAGACACACGCAAGCGCGCACAGACACACACATACAGAGACGCACGCACGCGTGCACACACACACATAGACACACATGCACGCACAAACACACACCCACCCACTCTCTGTGAAGGTGTGATGTTTTGTGTCGACTCTTCAAATAGCTTTGGCTGAGAGTCGCAGCCCAGCAGGCCACAGTAACTGGGTTTCCATGGCAACCTGAGACGGTTGCTGGCACTGAAAGAGAGAGAGAGAGAGAGAGAGAGACACTCACTCTGAGCCAGTCCATCTTCATATAATTTCTGTATTTATTTTTGGTTACTGGGGGGAGGAGGAGAGTTCATACCACTTTTTTTATTAACCAAGAGACAAACGCACAAAACATAGAAAACTGTTAACAGGAAACGGTCCTGTCTTTTTATCACCACGAGTTTACTACTCTGCTGATTGGCTAACATCTCTGACACGCTCCCCCAAACAAGCCTCAAAGCTTGTTACGCTCCGTTCAGAGGAAATATGTCCAACCGTAGCACAACTCTGCACACGGTCTGAGACTGAACGTGCCCAGGATGTCAGGTGACACTGGGTACGTCGTCTCAGGTCCTTGAATGCATCCCCTGTATCCTTCACTGGCTCGTTTCCTCTCTCCTAACATGATTTCCCTATCAAATCAGAGCTTTGGGATTCAGCCACTAACCTGTCTATCTCTCTCTGTCTGTCTGTCTGTCTGTCTGTGTGCAGCCGGTGCTACCTCACACGGCGGTGTGTTTTGCGTGTGGCGAGGCAGGGAAGGAGGACACGGTGGACTCTGAGGAGGAGAAGTTCAGCCTCTCTCTGATGGAGTGCACCATCTGCAACGAGATCATCCACCCCAGCTGTCTCAAGGTCAGTTACATCATCATTATCATCATCGCTTTATTTACAAACAAACACACAGACAAAGTTCCTACAGTCAAACTTTACTTAAACATTTACTGTGAGACGTTTACTGACCTTAAGGAGAATCTGGCTCCAAAAAGAAGTCAGTTTATATAGAAGTCTATGAGAAGATGAGTCCACTTCTCTCTTGATTAATTACCTCAGTAAGTTGAGTTTATGGTCTCTCTCGCTAGTTTTAAGTCTTCTTCTATACAGAATGATGTTCATTTATTTTAAAACAAGCTGTGTGTGTGTGTGTGTGTCTCTCTCTCTCTCTCTCTCTCTCTCTGTCTCTGTCTCTGTCTCTCTCTCTGTGTGTGTGTTTTGTCAGATGGGTAAAGCTGAAGGAATCATCAACGATGAGATCCCAAACTGCTGGGAGTGTCCCAAGTGCCACAAGGAGGGCAAAACCAGTAAGGTGAGAGTCCCCCGGTGTCCTACAGAGGCCAGCGGACACACTTTACATTGATCACCACAGGGTTGGATCTCAATATTCCACTGTTCAGATATTCGGTAGCTATACGAATACTGTAATAACGTAGAGATGGATTTAGCTTTTGGAGAAACGCAACCAGACGTCCCGCTGCGGTGGCCAGGGTGCTAACCGGTGTCGAGATCTGTTTCCCTCCCGCTAAAAAGCGTAGCGGTAACAGTATCAGCGCAACGAATTATGAGTGGTACTGAGAAGACTGTTTGGCCAAAACTTACTTACGTCTACACTGTACAACAGTCTCCCCTGGTGGCCGCTCTAGTTGCCCTGCCACTGCAGTTCTTCTGTAGTATAAGAGTAGGGGCGGCCAAGCAGTTTAGGTGCGTGTCGTGCCATTTAAAAGTGCGTTAGGGCCTTTAGTAGTCTGTGACGGTGCGAGTGTGTTGAAGCGTCCTCCTGTCTGTGTCCAGGACCAGGCGGACGGCTCGGGGAAGCGCCGGCTGGATAACGGCGAGGTCGGCCGCTGGAAGCTCACAGACGACCCTCCCCCTAAAAAGAAAGCCCCTCCCTCCCTGGAGGAGGGGGGGAGGATGATGGAGGGGGGGCACAAGAGGAAGAAGGAGAAGGAGCTGCCGCAGGACAGCGGGCCCAAGAAGAAGGTGCAGTGTTGGCCAATCACAGAGCACATCTGATCTGTGTTTAACCTGTCTGTCTGACTGTCTGTCTCGTCTTCCTGTGTCTCTCTCTCTCTCTCTCTCTCTCTCTCTCTCTCTCTCTCTCTCTCTCTCTCTCTCTCTCTCTCTCGCTCGCAGATGAAGGGTGCCCACGAAAAACGCCTCAAAAAGGTACGAAGCATTTTAGACAGTCTCGAGGGTTAACCAGAGCGTAAGATCCTTGTAGTTTAACATGAAACAGCCTCAAAGACTCCATGTAAATAATCAGGACTTTTAGCGTTTATAGAGCCAGCATATCTCCACCAGACTCCATGTAAATAATCAGGACTTTTAGCGTTTATAGAGCCAGCATATCTCCACCAGACTCCATGTAAATAATCAGGACTTTTAGCGTTTATAGAGCCAGCATATCTCCACCAGACTCCATGTAAATAATCAGGACTTTTTAGCGTGTATAGAGCCAGCATATCTCCACCAGACTCCATGTAAATAATCAGGACTTTTAGCGTGTATAGAGCCAGCATATCTCCACCAGACTCCATGTAAATAATCAGGACTTTTAGCGTGTATACAGCCAGCATATCTCCACCAGACTCCATGTAAATAATCAGGACTTTTAGTGTGTATAGAGCCAGCATATCTCCACCAGACTCCATGTAAATAATCAGGACTTTTAGCGTGTATAGAGCCAGCATATTTCCACCAGACTCCATGTAAATAATCAGGACTTTTAGTGTGTATAGAGCCAGCATATCTCCACATGTAAATGGGTGAATTAAGGGTTTATTTAAACCAAACCAGAGTGGTGATTGTTGGAACAGTGGAAAGATGAACCAAGACGGCTTTTGGTAGTTTTATTTAGTTTCTGTCCACTTTGAATGAAGTGTGTTTTACCATGATGAAAGACATGGAGTCTGGTGGGCGTCAGCGGTAAAAACAGAACTTGTAGTGGTTAGTAACATTAGTCCTGTAGGGTTACATTACAGCTTGCTTCTGGTTTAATTCTGGACCAGTTTCACAGATTGTTGTTCCATCAGACACACAAACATGGAGACAGAGAGTCCAGGTTGAAACCCTTTAATTAATGAAGTTAGAGAAGAAGAAGTGCTGATTTAAATGTTTGATTCTCTTCATCAGAAACCCAAACCGGAGGCGGAGTCCAACGGTCCCACCTCGTCAGCTGGAGGCGGAGCAGCAGGACTGCAGGGCTCCTCCTCTTCCTCCTCTTCTTCTCAACCCAGCGGGGGTGCAGGGGGGGCTGTGGGGGGGACGTCGAGTGCGGACCAGCGCTCGCATCACCGAGAGAAACTAGAGCGCTTCAAGAGGATGTGTCTGCTAGAGCGCCGGCCCGAGTCGTCGTCGTCTTCTTCCTCCAGTTCGGAGTCTGACTCCGAGTCCGACTCCGACGACTCCCTGAGGGGGGAGCAGGCAGGGGGCGGCTCCTCGCCGTCGTCCTCCCCCGCGCCGCCTCCTCCTGTCGCCTACGGCAACAGCAGCGGGGGGCGGGCTGAGCGGGAAAGGAGCCGCAGCGAGCGGGAGAGAGAGAGGGAGCGGGAGCGTCGTCTGGCCGAGCTGGGCTTCAGCGCCAGCGAGGAGTCGGAGGGGGAGGCGGGGGGGGGGGGAGGAGGAGGTGCGGGAGGAGGAGCAGGGAGGGGGGGAGAAGGCTCGGCGGAGAGAGGCGGGGCTACCGCCGCGAGGACGGAAAGCCCCGCCGGACGGAGAGGACGAGGACGCACCCGCCTCTGACAGGACCAGGAAGAACTCCGCCTCCCTCCCCCCACCCTCGCCGCTCTCCTCCAATCAGATGCCTCCGTCCTCGCAGCACGACGGTGGCTTCCCGGGGAAGCAGCGCAGCAACGGGCAGGAGGCGCGCAATGGGCGGACACGAGGAGGCGCGGGAGGGGGGAGGGAAGGCGGGGAGAAGGAGAACGCCAGCGGAGTTCTGAGCAATCACAGACACAGCGGCGGGAACAAAGGTAGTGGTAGCCGCGGCAACAAGATCCGCAGCAACAGTAAGGCGTCCAGGAACAGCACCGCGCCGCCTTCCGCCTCTCTCCCCACCTCCAACGGGGGAGCAGGCGGCCTCACAATGTCAGCAATGGCGGCGTCGCCCTGCTCGCAGCCGTCCCGCCTCGCCCCGCGCTCTCAGATGATGAAGCGCAGCCCGCCGGCCGTGCCCTCGCCGCCCCGGCCCGTTCAGATGGAGCGCCACCTGGTGCGGCCGCCGCCCGCCTGCCCCGAGCCCAGCTGCCTGCCGTTGGATTCTGGCTCCGCCCACATCATGACCCGCGACGTCTGGCTGCGAGTCTTCACGCACCTGAGCCAAAGAGAGCTGTGCGTCTGCATGAGGGTGTGTCGCACCTGGAGCCGCTGGTAAGTGACTTAAAGCTCTTTCATGCTTCTTGCTACAGGGCTCCAGACTGCAACCGAAATTTGAGAGTGTGCGACTGAATTTGACATCCAGTCGCACATGTGCAACCAGTAAATTTGCAGGGCTCGACGTAAGCAATGGCCCGTGGCCACTAAAAACGTATGTCGGGCTAGTTGATTGGCCAGTCAGCCCACACGGGCCAGTGACCGTGGCTCTGTCTGCTGCTGTTTCAGCAAACGTCATACAGAGTAGCGCGCAGCGTGTGAACATTTCACATTTTCACCTCAGGTAATTTATAACCAATTAATTTGGATACAAGCGTTGCATTTTGGAAGATAGATTGGATTCTGAACAGCGATAACCGCGCTACACGCACGCACGCACGCACGACGCACAGCAGGGCCGAGGTGTGTGCGTTACTTCACACAGCACATGTAACTGACTGGAAACATTACCGAGGATTATTTACCGCCGATGGTGCAGATGAACTAACGCTACACTCGTTACTGTGAGTAGCCTACAATAGAACCTCCATGATTAAAGAGTCAATACTTATCAATACCCACCTACCTGTTGTACAGGCAGAAACATGTAGAAACCATATCTCAGTCTGCTCTGTCTACCGCGCTGTGCAAACACAGCTCTACTCTGCAAATAGCGACTTTACAAACGAGCTACAATGAAAGATGTCAGTTTGTAGTCTAAGTGTTTATCTTAGTTTGCAACCAATCTTGAACTTTGGACAAACTCTTGTAAACGTAGCTGCTGTCTAAACGAGCCATCCTCTCCGCTGAAGCGGTAAACCTGTGGAGGTATTATAATACCAAAACAGATACATGTGGCTACTTAATATGCACGTGAATGACGCCTCATTCTTCATTCTTGATGATGTTGCCGGTTGTATTATTTAGCAACAACATGGTCTTATTTCAAATGAGGCATACAGGACAAATGCTAGCCTGCTTATCAGTCCATTCATCATTACAGCTGCTGTTTTCCACAACTTTTCACTTCAGGCTCTTTAACAGTGACATTTTTACCTGACAACAGGCCTTTCTTTCTGTAAGAATTCTCCACCAATCAGGACACTGATTTTAACCATCACTCCTCAGTGAACTGCCCCCTAATCTGAGATCATTTTCTAGTTAAGTAGCCTATCTAGTTATCATTATGGATATTCCATGTTTTTTAGGAGTTTGCTTACACTAATATATGTAAAAAATATAGCATTACTTTAGTAAGAAAGTGAAAATATCAAACAAGAAGAGGCGTATTAGGTGTGATTTTATTTTCTTTATTTGAAAGTCCGGCCACTGGAGTGCTTGCTTAAAAAGATTCTGGCCCTTGGAAAAATGTAGTTGATGACCCCTGGTCTAGCTTTGCTGCTAATGGCACAACCATTATAATTTATATATTTATAGCTGGGTTAGAACCATTTTCTGAAGCTTCATGGTAGGTGCGGCGTATATTTTCCTGCTTTTTGTCCTTTGCCAATCACACCTATGATATTTCTTTCAGGGCCAGTAAAAATGTAGAAGGGCCCAGTAAAACTCTGATCTACTTTGGCCCCTTTTTTAAAATGTTAAACGTTGAAATTTCGGTACCTGTAAGCGCAAGCTTATCTGTCCTCTCTGAAAATTGACAGAGAGCAGAGCTCTGACAAACACACACACGCAGAGCTGCAGACGATGCAAACTGCGTCGGCTCTGCAGTTTTGTTGAAGTCGGTGAGTCACGGAAATGCAGATAAAGTGGTTTCAAGTGTGGTTACAGTTTTTCATAACGTCACGCAGACAGCGTTTGCTGCGATATATTATTGGCGAGCTGAAAGTGGTCGTGGTGCTGTTGACGTTCCATTTCGTCGGAGACGAGCAGGCCCAACGGTGGTTTCTGTGCCCTGGAGACTGACTGACAGGCTTAGGTTGTAAGGAAAGGCAACTTTATTTCTACAGCACCTTTCAGCAACAAGGCAACTCAAAGTGCTATACATGAAACATTAAAGAGCAGTTAAAAACGGTCATGATGGAAAATAAAACAGGCTAAAAAATAATATACAAATACAATAATAAAAAAAGTGTGCGCGTCTGTTACACTGTTTCTGCCACTGTGTACGTTAGTGTGTGTGTGTGTGTGTGTGTGTGTGTGTGTGTGTGTGTGTGTGTGTGTGTGTGTGTGTGTGTGTGTGTGTGTGTGTGTGTGTGTGTGTGTGTGTGTGTGTGTGTGTGTGTGTGTGTGTGTGTGTGCGCGCCTTAGCCACATAATAGCAAGGAAAACCCTGGTTGTGTTAAACATCTGGTTTCTCCTGCCACGTCCACACGTACCAAAACAATTTTTTTTTTTTTTTTTACCCGTCTTCCCTGGATTCGTTTCAAGAATAGTAGCGTCCAAATCCATTTGTAAATGACTCAATACGCTACTTCATATTCCAGGCCTATAGGCGGCGCTGTTTCTGCTACAAAAATTCACAAAAAAACAGAGAAGAAGAGCATAGTCACTTCCACTTCCCATCATAACATGACTACATTATAACTTTCTCTTAATACATCCGTGAACTATAATACCTTTCACCACTGCTCATTTTATAAAGTCCGCCGCAAGAAAACGTGTCTTTGTTTACGTTGTATAATGTGCTGTTGGATTGCTTTTTATTTTGCATGATTGCAGCGCGCTAGCAGCGAGCTAACGTTAGCTAGCTCTAACATCGGCAGTCAAACAAACATCAATGATCCATGAATGATGTCTTTTTAATAATCTATACGTTTTTCTTGCAGTAGCCTTTCTACAATAAGCCGTGGTAAAAGTTACTATAATCCGTTCAAGGAGTTGATAAGCAGAAAGATTAGCTAGCTAGTTGATAAGTTGTCTACTTCCACTTTATAAACAGATAGCCATAGCAGCTAACGTTAGGGTTACTTCGCTGCTCTAGCGGTCAGCTACTTTAGCGGTCAGCTACTTTAGCGATGTTTAACGTTAGCTACATAACGTTAGCAATATATCTTGTGTAGAATCCATAGGGAAGGGTCAGGGAGCAGAGACACAGTATTTAGATGAAGTGAGTTGGTTTGACCATGGAGATGGGACATGCTCGCTTAGCTTCACCGCAGTTGTGTGCGTCAGCGGCCGTGGGAGAGGGTGTAAAAGAGGGGTGTGGCGATGACATCGATACGGATTCGTATTCAAAGTCCAAACGAAGCCAAACGACAGCCGTTTTTGGATTTTTTCACCCTGAGACCAGGTTTCAAAAAAGAGAGAGAGACTCAAAAGTTAAAACATTTAGAGACCGACAACCCCGTTAACATTCCCTGATGGGTATTTTTATGAAATATATATATATTTTAATGGGAGGGAATTACATATCGGCTATTTGTCTGCTTCTTGAGCCGTGTGTCGCCAATGCACACGTCGGTTTGAATTATGTTTTTATATGTTTTATTTCACGATCACTTAACACTGCTTGGGTTGCAACTGAAATAAAAGGCTAAAGCAACAACAGTTTATGGAAAGCACGAGTGTAACTATGGTCAGATCTTGTCCCTGACTGATGGGGAAGTGACCAGTGTAGTCTAATGTAGGCTATTATAGTGGGTGTACTGTATATTGGCCAGAATCTGCTTTTGGGGGAGGAGGGGGGCATATCATAGTGGGGGGGCCTGGGTGTCCTCCCCCAGGGAAGAACGACTTCATTGCCTGCATTCCGATACTCTTTAATGCACCAATTTACGGTAAAAATACCTTTATTCAGCCTGTATATGTTAAGAAAAAAGCACGGATTAGAATTAAAAATGTATCAAAAATATGATGGAAAGTAGCCTATGTTGTTACGTGTCATTGGGCATTTTTAAGTGGGTAGCCTATGTAGAAATCCTGGAACTTACTATCACGTAGACTACGCCACTGGAAGGGATACTGATAGGATAAGCGTTGTGATTTACGTAAAACAGCGTTTTGCCTGTAAAACGTGTTTGTGTTCTTCATATTTATGTAGAATTATAATTTGCTCTTCTTATATAAAACATGCGGCACTGGTAGATGTTTGTGATTGGTCGTGGTGCGCAAACCCCACCTCTTTTATGTGAACGCGCGCGCAGCTGGATTGGGAAACCCTGAGTTGACTGAACTAGTTGATAACCAGCGTCATGATACAGGTTATGCAGGACCGTGGTTGTTAGGTTAGGTGAAGCCGGGGAACTGAAAGAGATCCAGGACAAGTTGATCTGGATTCCTAGTACAGGCCTCAGGTCTCTCCTGCAGGTGTTGTGTTAAACATCTGGTTTCTTCTGCAGGTGTTGTTAAACATCTGGTTTCTTCTGCAGGTGTTGTGTTAAACATCTGGTTTCTCCTGCAGGTGTTTTGTTAAACATCTGGTTTCTCCTGCAGGTGTTTTGTTAAACATCTGGTTTCTCCTGCAGGTGTTCTGTTAAACATCTGGTTTCTTCTGCAGGTGTTGTGTTAAACATCTGGTTTCTCCTGCAGGTGTTTTGTTAAACATCTGGTTTCTCCTGCAGGTGTTTTGTTAAACATCTGGTTTCTCCTGCAGGTGTTGTTAAACATCTGGTTTCTTCTGCAGGTGTTGTGTTAAACATCTGGTTTGTCCTCCAGGTGTTGTGTTAAACATCTGGTTTGTCCTGCAGGTGTTGTGACAAACGTCTGTGGACGCAGATCGATCTGAGCCGGCAGCGCTCCATCACCCCCCCCATGCTGAGTGGGATCATCCGCCGTCAGCCCGTCTCCCTCAACCTCGGCTACACCAACATCTCCAAGAAACAGCTGATGTGGCTCATCAACCGCTTACAAGGTGCCCCCAACACTCTGTGTCCACGTCACTCTGTGTCCACGTCACTCTGTGTCCACGTCACTCTGTGTCCACGTCACTCTGTCTACATCAATCCCTGTCCACAACACTTGTGTAACGTGTCCCCTGCGCTGTGTTCAGGTCTGCTGGAGCTGAATGTGTCTGGCTGTGCCTGGCCGGCGGTCTCGGCTCTGTGTCAGGCCGTCTGTCCCTGTCTGAAGCTGCTGGATCTCAGCAGAGTGGAGGACCTCAAAGACTCTCACCTGAGGGACCTGCTGGCCCCCCCACCGGACACCCGGACAGGTGACACACACACACACACACACACACACACACACACACACACACACACACACACACACACGGCTGTAGTCAAGACCACCTTTGTCAAGTCCAAGACCACGACTAGTCGAGTCCAAGTCAAGACCAAGTCCAGAGAGGTTCGAGTCCAAGACAAGACAGAGTCCAAAAAGGTTCAGGTCCGAGTCAGCACCGAGTCCAGGACAGGAAAAAAAAAGTCATTTGGGGTTATTATTTGTTGATTTAAAAGCAAAAACAGTGTCCCAACACCCAGGATTTTTAAGTAAAGACATTCCCCTTGATATCATATAATCTAATCTAAAGAAAACCGAATGATGATATATGGTGATACCTCATAATAACAGTGTTATAACTCATATACAAACACCAACCCACTACTATTACCACTTCTAGGTACTAGTACTGAGCATTTGAGTAACTAAATGACAATATAGCTTTACTCCAGAGGTACAGTAGTGTAGAAAAGAAGTGACCAGTATTACAGAGTGGGTTGGTTGGTTATAAACCCTATGGTTGATTTATGCCTTCCCTGGAAAAAAAAATATTGTATTGTATTATATTGTTATTTGGAAGTGTGTGAATCAATGCAAATTAGCAGGGCACGCAGATGCAGAGCGTACCCTGCGAAGATAACCTGTGTGATTGGTTATTAGATGGCCAGTGTTTCACTTTCCCTCCAATAGTAAACAAACATAGTTAGCGGCGAAAACGTTATATGGGAACATAGTAAAGAGTAAAGACACCTGGATTCGGTCGAGACCAAAAGCCATATTTGGCAAGACCAGTGGCCGAGACCGAGACAAGTCCGAGTCCAAATACCAGCGAGTCCGAGACAAGTCCGAGACCATAGAAAAACAGACTTGAGTCCGGACTCGAGTACTACAGCCCTGCACACACACACGCGCGCTGTGTGTCTGATGGAACAACAATCTGTGAAACTGGTCCAGTATTAAACCACAACCAGCTGTAATGTAACCCTACAGAACTAATGTTCAGTAGCAGTTAGTCCACTAAAAGTTCTGTTGTTGCTGCTGACAGACTCAGATTATTATTCTGTGTCTGTTTCTAGTGTCTGACATTATGGGATGGATCCCTACAGAGATAGACCTTTTAGTTTAACATGAAACAGCCCCGAAATCACCATCACCAAACTACACCAGGCTCCATGTAAATAATCAGGACTTTCATCATGGTAAAACACACTTCATTCAAAGTGGACAGAAACTAAATAAAACTACCAAAAGCCGTCTTGGTTCATCTTTCCACTGTTCCAACAATCACCACTCTGGTTTGGTTGAAATAAACCCTTAATTCACCCATTTACATGTGGAGATATGCTGGCTCTATACACGCTAAAAGTCCTGATTATTTACATGGAGTCTGGTGGAGATATGCTGGCTCTATACACGCTAAAAGTCCTGATTATTTACATGGAGTCTGGTGGAGATATGCTGGCTCTATACACGCTAAAAGTCCTGATTATTTACATGGAGTCTGGTGGAGATATGCTGGCTCTATACACGCTAAAAGTCCTGATTATTTACATGGAGTCTGGTGGAGATATGCTGGCTCTATACACGCTAAAAGTCCTGATTATTTACATGGAGTCTGGTGGGTTTGGTGATGGTGATTTTGGGTTCAAATAAGTGCTTCTTTTTAATAAAAATGTATTTTTAAGTAGTGTGTAGTAACAAATGTTTGATTGGTTGACCGTGCCAGTTCATTAACCTGTCTTTGACCTCTGCTCTTTGATTGGTCGACCAGCTCACGGTGAAACCAGAGTGGGGCGTTTCCAGAACGTGACCGAGCTGCGATTGGCCGGTCTGGACCTGACAGATGCGTCGTCCCGCCTGCTGGTGCGTTACGTCCCTCACCTGAGTCGCTTAGACCTGAGCCAGTGTGGGAACATCAGTGACCAGACGGTGCTCACCCTCTCCTCCCCTGTCTCCCCCCTGAGAGAGAGCCTCACACACATCAACCTGGCAGGTAAACACTGTCTGTCTCTCTCTCTCTCCTCTCTCTCTCTCTCTCTCTCTCTCTCTCTCTCTCTCTCTCTCTCTCTCTCTCTCTCTCTCTCTCTCTCTCTCTCTCTCTCTCTCTCATCAACCTGTCTCACCTGAGCGTATCACCAAAGCCACAACTTCTGGGCCTGAAAAGTGAAACTGAAGCTCCTTAAAGCTGCATTCTGTCTGTCTCCTGTCTGTCTCTCTGTCTCTGCCTGTCTGTCTCTCAGGTTGTGCCAAGGTGACGGAGCAGTGTGTCTCGTTGCTGCGTCGCTGTTCCTCTCTTCAAACGGTGGACCTGCGCTGCTGCTCCCTGTTGTCCTCGGAGATGGGACAGCTGCTGTCCTTCCCCCCCCACTCCTCCTCCTCATCCTCCTCCACCTCCTCGTCCTCCTCTTCCTCGTCTGCCGCCGCCGCCACGCTCGCTGCTGCTGCCTCCTCCTCTTCCTCCTCCTCCTGTCCTCTTGAAGAAAGAACGCTGCTAAAGAACAGCTAAAACCCTCCTTAATGTTTCTGGGACTTGTGATTGGTCCAGGTGGCTCCAAGCCCCGCCCCCCAGCCTCTCTACACTACAGACAGAAGAGGAGGAAGAGGAGGAGGAGCCTGAACATTTCTCCTCTCGTACAGAGAAGATGAAGAGGAGGAAAAACATTTTGGGAAAGTTGTGGGTAATAGTGAAAAAATAGAAACCCTGAGCATGTACATATTTGTTCTCTGTACAATTTTGGGTGTGTGTATATATCTGTAGTTTACTGTAAATGACCCCAAACCCCTTTCACTCCTTCTTCTTCGTCCGTCCTACCACGCTACGACCAATCATCACGCCCCACGTCCATCTGCAGGAAACTGTAGCGCTGCAACTACCGATAATGTGTGGATTATGTTCTGGATGAATGGATGAGTAGTTCTGTCTCTAAAATGTGGATCAGTGTTTCCCAAAAAGCCCAAGATATCGTCCTCAAAGATATTGAGTTTCCTGTCCCAGAGGAGAGAAGAAACTAGAACATATTCACATTTAACAAGCTGACATTGCACAAGTTTACCTATTTACTTCAGTCCCCCCCTCCCAAAAAGGGAAAAAAAACAGGAAGTCAGAAACTTGTAGCTTTGTTTCTTTGTGTCTCGCTCGGCTAACTGTTTCCCTCTGCTTCCAGTTTTCGTGCTAAGCTAGGCTAACAGTTTCCCTCCGCTTCCAGTCTTCGTGCTAAGCTAGGCTAACAGTTTCCCTCCGCTTCCAGTCTTCGTGCTAAGTCCGTTTCTAAAGACGGCCGCTGTGTCTCCACTTCCTCCCGCTGCGTCTCCCGGATATACGGGCGCCAAAGACTGTGTGGTATTGATTGGCCGTTTTCTTCATTTTTGATCGAAAAACTTAGAAGACAAAAAGTTCGAGAATTTATAGAATAAAAGTCTGAATATTTCAAGACCAATCAGGAGTCAATCCCGACTGCCAATCATGAGGTTTCAGCCCGGTTTTTACAGCATCAAATAAAACCCAAACTGACATCACAACCACCGAACTTCGTTGGGACGGGTGATTGGACTATTTAGTTTGGGGGCGGTGCTTATGAGCTATACTGTCCCCCCAGCCACCAGGGGGCAGACCAGATGTTTTGGCTTCACTTACCCTCTTAACCCAGTTACCTATAACACCCCTCTGTAGATCCACAGAGACAGACACTGAGTTTATTCACACTGAACGTAAACCCAAACCACTGACTGTTCCAAATAAAGTTTATTCAAACGGGACAACCTTAAGATAAACATAATACCCTGTATGTATCATTTCAGGCAGTTTTGCCTGATACACTTAATCATTGATGAAAATATCTGCTGATTAATTTTCTGTGGCTGGAATAATCCGTCAGTTTGGATGTGAGCAGCCTTCAGAGCGTGAGCGTGTTTCCTGAAGATAAATATAAATAATAAAGTTTAGCCAAGTTTATATAGAACAAGAAGTATTGAAAGAGAGAATCATCAGACCAGAGTCCAGCCAGAAAAACAGATTCTGTAGAGACGAGGCTGCAGTCAGAGACAACTCAGACGTGTGTGTGTGTGTGTGTGTGTGTGTGTGTGTGTGTGTGTGTGTGTGTGTGTGTGTGTGTGTGTGTGTGTGTGTGTGTGTGTGTGTGTGTGTGTGTGTGTGTGTGTGTGTGTGTGTGTGTGTGTGTGTGTGTGTGTGTGTGTGTGTGTGTGTGTGTGTGTGTGTGTGTGTGTGTGTGTGTGTGTGTGTGTGTGTGTGTGTGTGTGTGTGTGTGTGTGTCAGACCGACAGCGCTGGGTGTATTTTGAATCTGAGCCTCAGTGTCTTCAACGTTCGCCTCATTCATTCATCTTCCCCTCTTTGTCTTTTAACATCATCTTCTTCTTCCTCCTGTCAGTGTTCTTCACCTCTGATCTGAGTATTTTGGGAACTTATTGATTGTGTTTTCTCAGGAGTATAATTTATTTTCAGTCCAAACACACATTCCTCCTCCACAACTTTAGGTTTTGTGACTTGTTACTATTTTTCTACGCAGCTGTTCATTGTTATGTGTTTTCTTTTGTTTTCTACATGATGAACATTTCTTCTGTGTTTGTTCACGTTGATGAATTTGAATCTTAAATCTGTGTTTTGCTACGGGAGCCCGTTTCTGCTACGGTTGAAGAAGTTAGGAATAGATTAAAAGTCATAAGTACTCTCGGGATCAGGATTATTAACCTGTCTGTGGACCCAGAGTTTTCTGCAGATTTTAAACAAATTTAACCATTGAAAATCAAACTAAAACCGTTAACAGGTTTTCATTCTGGATGTAGACACACAGACGCACAATCTTGATTTGTGTCTTACTATCTTGGTTTGATTTTATAATCTCGATAAATTGGTACTATACCATAATATGAATTTATCTCAGGATTTTGAAACAGTAAATCAAAATTAAGATTGTGTTGTAATCTTTAGCATCACCATCCTAATTAAGTCACTTTCTTACAGTCTCCAGAGCTTGACTTTCTACATCAACATCAACAGTTAAATTTAATAATATAAACGTCTCCTAACCTTCACGAACTGTCTCATAATCTGGATTTAGTGTTTAATAATCCTGTTAAAACTTTCAATTTATTACTTCATAATCTAGAGTATTTTTTTTTTTTTAGTTTTATTCCTAATTTCTTCATCTGTTTTTGTTTGTTTCTTTGTTTTCTTTTGGGGCAAATGGGCTCCCGTAGTTTTCCAACAGGGCCTAATTTATAAAAAAAAAAAAAAAAAAAAACCAAAAGTCAGTTGACCACAATCTGAATTTCACGTTTAAAGCAAAAGAGTTAAAAATCAATGTGAGCTGCTGACGTTTGTGACGGGGGAGAAAACTAATATCTCTCCAGCTGGGACTGTTTTTATCTCACTGGCTGCACTGAGGGGGGGGGGTAAACAAACAGCCAATCAGCACGGACTACAGCTACAGTAAAATCATTACAACATATGTTTTGTCAGGGTAAAGCTACACCGTGTCGCGTTAGCTACGCGGTGTTGTGTTAGCTTTGAGCATTAGTCCCGGTTACTGCTGTGTTACCTCTGCTGCTTCTGAAGAACAAAGACGTGAAACTAAATCTTCGATCCTTTAAAATAAGTCGAGAGAGCGAGCAGGAAAAACACCGTTGTGGCGAGCAAGTTAAAGTTGGCGAGCAAGTTAAAGTTGGCGAGCAAACTAGCAAAATTTATTTATAGAGCACCTTTTTACAGACACAAAGTTACTCCCAGTCAAAGACATAACATGTAATAGTCTAGTAAATAAAGCACAGATAAAAAGACACAAGTCTAAAACTAAATGCCTGTCTGAACAGCAAGATAATTAAGATTTAGTTTGAATGGTTCTAATCTTAATATCAGATCTGTGGAAACTTTGGTAACAACTTTATTTATACAGCTTCATTCTTCACAGAACAAAAAGTAACGAAAATCTTTCAATCCAAACCATCTTTTTCCTCAACTTAAGTTGTTTTGGTGTCTGAACTTAACTTTATTTTATACTTTGGCATATAAACACACAGGCAAAAACATAATTTAATTAGTTTTCTAATTTGAGTTTTTGGGCTATTTTACTTTCTTTCTTTAAGACTATCTGGAAAAGAAATGTGTTTATATTACTGCACTGTGTTTATTTGTGTCTGTAGTAACATTAAATAATGTCTCACCTGCGTATTACAACATAACATTCAGAAAACTTGTAAAACAAAGCCGTAATCTTGTAGAATACAAACCTGTTTGGCACAAAAGCAGATTAATAGTATTACTGTTTAATCAGTCAATCAACAGATTAAACACGTGTTTTGGTAATCGAGGGAACTTTTTACAGCATTTATCAGTTAAAGTACGCAAGAAGTTCAGTGATCAGCTGGGATAAATAAACAGAATATTTGTGAGTAAACTGAAACCTGCGAACATTTAGACCAGCGGTGTCAAACTCTACACACACACGCACACTTCACTACGGGTTTGACAAATGAGTCTCATCAAGAGACAGACGTGTAGAGTTTATTGACATGCTTTTATTTTGAGAAGTCAAACAACTTTGACTGTATTATAGTTAAAGCTAAGCTAATATAGCTTTCTCACTTAGAGTTTTGGTCCACATGAAGCCCTGAAAAGAGTCCGCAACAAAAGTAACTTAGACATTTTATGAAACGCCAGAAAAAGCGACAAAAACATCGGAAAGAGTGCCAAGAGCGTTGGCAAAAGTGACAAAACGTTGAAGAACTAGGCGGGCCAAAAGTGTGCGGGCCTCGAGTTTGACACACGTGATTTAGATGTCTTTAGTTTTAACGCCGTGCAGCAGAGGTAACACGCCGTTAGACGCCCGCCATAGTCCTGGAAACTAAAAGTATTTGTTACATTTACAATTGCCATAAACGCGTCCTTGTGCCATAAACATGCCAGATCAATGTTTCGCTGTTCAAAGGTCAGTTTTTATATTTTATCTTTTTGTATTCAGTTAAAGAGGTAGTTGTTTTTTTCTACTATACGCGTGGGGATCAATGATGCATATCACAGCTTCAAACTTTACCTTGCAACAAGTGACGGGATCAAATCTGATTGGGCGAAAACCCCTGACTCGTGAAAGCTCTTATCCAATCAGACGCCCAGACATATCTGTGTTCTCTAAGTCAAATCTGTTTTAAAGATGCACTGGATCATCGCCATCGTCACCTTCATCCCTGCCTTTTTGCCAAATGTAGTTTTTGTTGTGAAAATGGGCATTTTTATCCTGTTTCTTTTGTTTGTTTTTATACTTTTGCCATGACTCTTAAGTTGTGTTGATGGAAAAAAAAAATGAGGAAGAAGTTGGAAAGAAAAAGTAAAAGAGAGAAAAAAAGACCAACTCAAGGCAGCTACGTACGAGTGACTACTGTAAAATGACTAACTAATAAAGAAGCAATGGTTCCTTTTTATATCCCACTGGCTGTTGGTCTGTTACACCCAGAGACTGTATAATATTAATGGACAGAGCATGTGTGACGTCACCCATTGGTTGGTGGAGATCTGCTATGAATCGTTGAGTTTGCTTCGTGGGCGCAGCCATCCTGGTTGGGATGTGAGGATTTTAGATGAGAGGGAGGAGTGAGGGAGGTGCCCTTGCACTCTACGTTATGTTACACACTTTCACTGGCAATCACAGCATAGCCACGCCTTAAAACACCCTCTGCTTTATCGCCGATTTTAAAATCATTGAGACCATAATTCAAAAAATGAACATCATTCTGTGTTGCAGAAGACTTAAAACTAGCGATTGAGACCATAAACTGAATAGGATCAGTTGACCACAAACTGAATTTCACATTTAAAGCAAAAGAGTTAAAAATCAATGTGAGCTGCTGACGTTTGTGACGGGGGAGAAAACTAATATCTTTCCAGCTGGGACTGTTTTTATCTCACTGGCTGCACTGAGGGAGGGGAGGGGGGGGTAAACAAACAGCCAATCAGCACGGACTACAGCTACAGTAAAATCATTACAACATATGTTTTGTCAGGGTAAAGCTACACCGTGTCGCGTTAGCTACGCGGTGTCGTGTTAGCTTTGAGCATTAGTCCCGGTTACTGCTGTGTTACCTCTGCTGCTTCTGAAGAACAAAGACGTGAAACTAAATCTTCGATCCTTTAAAATAAGTCGAGAGAGCGAGCAGGAAAAACACCGTTGTGGCGAGCAAGTTAAAGTTGGCGAGCAAACTAGCAAAATTTATTTATAGAGCACCTTTTTACAGACACAAAATTACTCCCAGTCAAAGACATAACATGTAATAGTCTAGTAAATAAAGCACAGATAAAAAGACACATAAAGAGACCATAAACTCATTATGACAATGTTTACTGAGGTCATAAATCAAGTGAGAAGTGGGTCACTTTCTCAGAGACTTCTACAGAAACCGACCTCCTTTTGCAACCGCACTTGTCGCCCCCTGCTGGAATTCAGATAGAAAGCAGGTTTGAGGAGTCTTCCCCTGCAGGAATTCAGATATAATGCAGGTTTAAGGAGTCTCCCCCTGCTGGTAGTCAGATATAATACAGGTTTAAGGAGTCTCCCCCTGCTGGTAGTCAGATAGAAAGCAGGTTTAAGGAGTCTCCCCCTGCTGAAATTCAAATAGAAAGCAGGTTTAAGGAGTCTCCCCCTGCAGGAATTCAGATAGAAAGCAGGTTTAAGGAGTCTCCCCCTGCAGCAATTCAGATATAATGCAGGTTTAAGGAGTCTCCCCCTGCAGGAATTCAGATATAATGCAGGTTTAAGGAGTCTCCCCCTGCAGGAATTCAGATAGAAAGCAGGTTTAAGAAGTCTCCCCCTGCAGGAATTCAGATATAATGCAGGTTTAAGGAGTCTCCCCCTGCTGGAATTTAGATAGAAAGCAGGTTTAAGGAGTCTCCCCCTGCTGGAATTCAGATATAATGCAGGTTTAAGGAGTCTCCCCCTGCTGGAATTCAGATATAATGCAGGTTTAAGGAGTCTCCCCCTGCTGGAATTTAGATAGAAAGCAGGTTTAAGGAGTCTCCCCCTGCTGGTAGTCAGATAGAAAGCAGGTTTAAGGAGTCTCCCCCTGCTGAAATTCAAATAGAAAGCAGGTTTAAGGAGTCTCCCCCTGCAGGAATTCAGATAGAAAGCAGGTTTAAGGAGTCTCCCCCTGCAGCAATTCAGATATAATGCAGGTTTAAGGAGTCTCCCCCTGCAGGAATTCAGATATAATGCAGGTTTAAGGAGTCTCCCCCTGCAGGAATTCAGATAGAAAGCAGGTTTAAGAAGTCTCCCCCTGCAGGAATTCAGATATAATGCAGGTTTAAGGAGTCTCCCCCTGCTGGAATTTAGATAGAAAGCAGGTTTAAGGAGTCTCCCCCTGCTGGAATTCAGATATAATGCAGGTTTAAGGAGTCTCCCCCTGCTGGAATTCAGAAGAGAAAGCAGGTTTAAGGTACTCATTTTATGTTTGTTTTTTACAGATTTTCTTAAAAACACGAAAATATAAAAACTACTTTAAAAAGTCAAAGTACACAAAAAACTACTCAATAACTAACGTGAGTAAATGTAACTGTTTGTTTTATATCATGAATGTATTTATTTTTCAGTTATATAACGAAAATCATTGTAAACAGTTTTCCTTCTTTGTGATATTTTACTGAATAAAAAAAAAAAAAATCTGGATTTAGGTTGGAGACGGAGGAACAAACGGGCTCGGGCGGAGAGGCCAGTGAGAGGAGTGTACTGCTGCGTTCAAGTGTTGCTCGTAAACTCCAATGAATAGGTTTTTTCAATCTTTTCTCGACATATCCGGTTCATTTTTTTATCTTTATTTGAAACTATACAAGTGACTTTCTTATTTATTTCAAATACATTGACAATGTGAGTTGTTGATGTTCCCACTGATCATAATCAAATTTTTTTCTGATTATACTCAAATACTTTTATTAAAGGAACATTTCCACTGCGGTACTTATACTTATATACATACTACTTATATGGTAGCAGTACTTTTACTGCTAGTAGGCTACTCTCTCTATATATATAGTATTCTCTGCGTTAACTGTGTAGTATTGAAAAATCCACCAGTCCTTGAAGGCGGCACGTCGCCCTACCAGCCGTCAGTGCGTGATATCCTTCCGCGGGAGAGAAGCGCGCGGCCCTTTCCCTCCCGACAACACAGGATGCAAGCGGGCGGCGGTGAAGCTACGAGACGTTAACATTTAACGGACCATCCGAGTGAAAGTGAAAAACAACCGTGCTGTAAACCGGGGAAACTCTCCCGCCTCTTTTATCACCGACCGATCCCGCCCTGTGGCCAACTGACAGAGCTCGGTGGAAGAAATATAATCCGCCGTGAACCCTGAAACTGTGCAGCTTGTGACGGAGAGAAGCGAGAGAGCGAGCCGGGGGAATGGAGCTCATCACTATCCTCGAGAAGACCGTCTCTCCAGGTGAATATCAGCCGCCCTGTGAGGCTGTATCTCGGGGGGGTTTAGCTCGGCTGAACCGGTGAAAGTTTGAAGGAGGGAAATGCCTCGCTAGCGGGCTGCTAGCTCGTAATGCTAACCCAGCTAACGTGACGGCCTCAATCATCGCAGATAACGCCTGTGACTGAGCAATCTGCCCGGCGTCTTATTGCAGCGTGACAGTGTAGCTCACCTGGAATCTAAATACGTTGTCGTGAAATACTAATGCGGATGTAGCTCCGTGGAGGCTAATATGTGTGTGACAGCTGCATGTAGCTGAGGAGGAGCCGCGCGACCTGCTGCCCATGCCTCCCTGTGTAGCTGCTTTGCTAGCTTGTTAGCCGTTAGCATGTAGCTAGCATTCAAACTATCGGCCGCTTCTTCCTTTTACGCCTGTCCCGGCTAACGTTCATTTTGAGCCGCTGAGAAAAGAGAAAAGTCGCCCAGTTGTTGTTTCAAGCACCCCCGCGCGTCTTTAAACCGAGTTAATGTTCTTTTAACCGGTTTGTTGTTTGTCCTGAAAACTTTACTCAGTCACTCCAAACGTGTCCCGGCGGCCGGCTAACGTTAGCATGCTAACATTAAGGCTAGCATGCTAATGAATCTCTCGCTTCACGGTGGCTAACGCGCACGTTGGAGCCTCGCCGTGTTTCTCCAGCCGGACGGGGCATTGTACCGTGAGTGGAATTAAACCGTGAGGTCACTCATTAGTGGATGTTAACCGGAATTTTTCCGTGTCGTGTGTTTTTAGCAGCTGTTAGAAAGTGTTTCTGTTTCACCACCCAGTTCACGGTCTACCCCTGTGTTAGCTTCCGTGTGTTAGCCTTCCTGCTAACGGACCTGTCGGCTAATTAGCTAATATTAACCTCTTCCCCTCCTGTCCTCAGATCGGAATGAACTGGAGGCGGCGCAGAAGTTTCTGGAGCAGGCGGCGATAGAGAACCTGGTTAGTATGGCGGTGGGGTTGCTGGTGGTGATGGGGTAAGCTAACTGGGGAGGCAGCATGGATGGAGCTTCTGTTCTGCTGGTCCTCCACCCACACCCTCCCTATTAACACACAAACATATAGACAGACTGACACAGGCAGACTGCTAGCGTTTTCATGGAGGAAGTTTCACCCTTATTCTTATTAAACATGGTTCATCGTTAGCTTTTGACATTTTTAAAAACCGTGAAACAAACACGTTCTACTGTGAGATTTCCCTTCATGTTTTCCCGTTAAACCTTCTGTATAATAAATAATATATTCACATGTTGGCTGATTGAGTTGAGTCTCTGGGAGGCTTCATCCAGAACACCAGTCTAAAAAGTTTACTTGATAACCTTGTTTCTGGGATCTTTTTGATCTCTGAATAGGATTTCAACTCTAGGGTTTACAAAAATATCACCATACGTACTTGAATTGATCTCCGTCAGGACAACAAATTCACCTTCACTCCGGAAATGCGTGTTCCTCTGGAGTGTTTTAATCCAGTGATCTTTTTCTAATCTTAAAGGTCCACTGTATAGGGATTTTGCCCATGTAGCGGTGAAATTGTATTTTGCGTTCAAACGAATAGTGCTCTCTAGCGCCTCGCTTTTTCAAATGCGTGTTGCAACTACGGTAGCTGTTATGTGTCCCGTTGCCTTTTTTGGCGACGCGGGTTCCTTCTCCTGTGGCTCGGCATAAGTATGATCCTCCATTATGAACTTCACGCCGTGCGCCTAGGTGGTTAAAATAGGGTTGTGATGACTGTGCAAAGTGATGGTGATGCTGCAGTCCCCTGACCAGCTGCACCAGGAAAGAAACTAACAGAAAAAAATGCTTAAATGCTGCTGTGTAGTGATATTCACTACCAACAAAGCTTTTTTTGGGGGCGGGGGGGATTTTTGCCCATGCACGATTCCGCTGGTGAATGATATCCAAAAGTCTGAATCAGTGTGACATCATGACTTCACGTAAATGTACGCATTTGGAGCTATCCACGTGCATGTCTACGCCGTATACAGCGGACGGGTTGGGTTTAGGAAAAGAACGGGACGGTTGAGTTTAGGTAACGTGACACGCAGGACCTGATCCCCGGTCTCCTGGGTGAAAGTCCTGTGTTTTCCGACCAACCTCCCTATGCTGATTTTCGCCCTTTCATACTACTCGCTACCGTTCTTTTCTCAGGAGAGCTTGGCGTACGTTGGCACGCAGTCCCAAGGTAATGTAAGTCAATGGAGGCCAAACGGTGTTGATAAACACGCTACAAAGCGAGTATGCATCTTGATAACACGCCAAAAAGGCATACGAATTGGCGTGTGATACATAGGCCACTTCAGGAGATCAGTCTGCTTGTTTTGGTTTGAATGCAGCGTAACGTGCTAAATGAGAAGCCACAGGAACATGAGTTGTTTAGTCAAACCGCAGCTTGTAGAGGTGAAGCGCTGTGGGTGTGAAGAGCTGCAGAGGAGGATGTTGAAGCTCAAACACGGAGGGAAGTTCTGCCGACTCATGATGCACCAGAGAGCATGATGGGACCTTTCCATTCATGACACAGCACTTCTCTCTCTCTCTCTCTCTCTCTCTCTCTCTCTCTCTCTCTCTCTCTCTCTCTCTCTCTCTCTCTCTCTCTCTCTCTCTCTCTGAGAGCTAAGTGAAGCTTAATTCTTCTTCGCTTCAACGTGTTTTAAACAATCATGTAAACGCAGCCTGCAGATTTTAAAACTGTTTATATTATTAATGATTAACCTTTAACAGACAGTTAAGACTTTGAGCCATTAATACTATCAGACAGTTATTAATCTAAGTTCAATGAGAATTGTGCATTCTGTCCATACTGTTTGACAAAACTCAGACTCAAAAAGTGATATTGCATTTTATTTCAGACATTTACTATTTGAATCCTACCACTCACCTAAAGCATTATTAGGAACACCTGTTAAATTTCACATTGATGCAATTATCTAATCAACCAATCACACGGCAGCTGCTTTAATGCATTCAGGGGTGTGGTCCAGGTCTAGACCATCTCCTGAACTCCAAACTGAATGTCAGAATGGGAAAGAAAGGTGATCAGAGCAACTTTGAGCGTGGCATGGTTGTTGATGCCAGATGGGCTGATCTGAGTATTTCACAGTCTGCTCAGTTACTGGGATTCTCACCCACAACCATTTCTAGGGTTTACAAAGAATGGTCTGAAAAAGGAAAAACATCCACTATGCTGCAGTCCTGGGGGGCGAAAATGCCTTGTTGATGCTAGAGGTCAGAGGAGAATGGGACGACTGATTCCAGCTGATAGATCAGCTTTGACTCAAATAACCACTCGTTACAACCGAGGTATGCAGCAAAGCATTTGTGAAGCCACAACACGAACAACCTTGAGGTGGATGGGCTACACGAGCAGAAGACCCCACGGGGTACCACCCATCTCCACTAAAAATAGGAACATGAGGCTACCATTTGCACGAGCTCACCAAAATTGGACAGTTGAAGACTGTAAAAAATGTTGCCTGGTCTGATGACTGTCAATTTCTGTTGAGACATTCAGATGGTAGAGTCAGAATTTGGCGTAAACAGAATGAGAACATGGATCTGTCATGCCTTGTTACCACTGGGCAGGCTGCTGGTGTTGGGGGTGGTGTAATGGTGTGGGGGGTGCCATCCTATCAATATGGGCCAACATTTCTAGAGAATGCTTCCAGCCCCTTGTTGAATCAATGCCATGAAGAATTAAGGCAGTTCTGAAGGTGAAAGGGGGTCAAACACGGTCTTAGTAGGGTGTTCCTAATAATCCTGTTAGGTGAGGGTATATGACATAAAGACTTTGGTAAAGTCACCAAAACAGTTCGTACAACACATCACAAGTTAAGCTTTGTTTTCTAAACAGATTTGAGGAATTTCTTTTCTTTCTCAATCCATGCACACATGTCCCTGGAGATCTCACATTTTCTTGGGTCTCTGTCTGCCTCTCTCTTTCTCTCTCTGTGTCTCCCTCTCTCTCCATGTCTGTCTGTCTCTCTCCCTCTCTCTCTGACTCCCTCTCTGTAACGTCTGTGATGTTGTATGTTTGTCCTCCCTCAGCCTACATTCCTGGTGGAGTTGTCCAAAGTGTTGGCCAACCCGGGGAACACGCAGGTGGCTCGCGTTGCTGCCGGTCTGCAGGTGAAGAACTCTCTGACGTCCAAAGACCCCGACGTGAAGACGCAGTACCAGCAGAGATGGCTGGCCATCGACGGCAACGCTCGCCGCGAGATCAAGAACTACGTAAGCACCCCCACTGTGTTAATTCACACACAACGCAACAGATATTAGAGACAGGTACAGGGACGTGTGTTAGAATTCCATAAAGCTGTATCAAAGTCAAATGTAAGGTAGAAGAACATTATAAAGACACAACAGCTGTACACGCTGTATAAAAACTACCTGTGAATATTAATCTCATTGGTCCTGAGATTTTCTACATTATTACACACACACGCAATATTATACTAGGAACATACCTCGTATAAAGACTACTATAGCCATTGTTAGCAATACAGGTTGATAACAACTCATTAGGCTGTCTGTTTGTGCATACAAACAGCGGAGCAACATGTCCCCAGATAGAAGTTGGACAGGACTGAGTGTATGACTGGTTTAGTGAGACCCAGATAAGACCGTAGAGCTAATAACTGCATGTTAATGCAGCTTTCAGAACTGTTGAATCACTGTCTGAGTTCAGGGGGGCATGTGTCCAACTATGCCAGAGTACAAATGGAACACGCTATTGGTCTCTTGTAACACAATATGGATTTCTAGTGCTAAGTTGCCCAGCGTTACTCTGTCGTGGCGTTTAACCGTCCGTTTGTCTCTGTGCGGCAGGTTTTACAGACTCTGGGCACGGAGACGTACCGGCCCAGCTCGGCGTCGCAGTGCGTCGCCGGCATCGCCTGCGCTGAGATCCCCGTTAACCAGTGGCCCGAGCTGATCCCACAGCTGGTGGCCAACGTCACGGACCCGTCCAGCACCGAACACATGAAGGAGTCCACGTTGGAGGCCATCGGGTACATCTGCCAGGACATCGTGAGTCATCACTAAACACTTGTGTCAGAATCCTCTCGTATGTTTGAAACCCAGACTCCCTCCTCTGTTTATTCACACGTTAATATTTACTGAGTGCTGTCCCAGCAGGAACATCGTGTCAGACCTGAGAGTTGTTAGCAGAGACTGTGCGTGTTAATGTGGTTCTGGTGCCTTCAGGACCCGGAGCAGCTGCAGGAGAACGCCAACCAGATCCTGACGGCCATCATCCAGGGCATGAGGAAGGAGGAGCCCAGTAACAACGTGAAGCTGGCCGCGACTAACGCTCTGCTCAACTCGCTGGAGTTCACTAAAGCCAACTTTGACAAGGAGGTAACCTGACACACACAGACGCACTCACTGAGTCACGCACACAGACACACTCACTAATAGTCTCACTCACTCACTCACTCACACAGACACACACTCACTGAGACACAGACACATTCACATGGGTATGCAGAGTTCAACATTGTTTCTTGATGCCCCGGGGAAAGTAAAATGCCACGTTGTGAATGTAAACAATTTGTAAAAAAAAAAATTCTTCCTGTGTTTCAGACGGAGAGACACTTCATCATGCAGGTGGTGTGTGAAGCGACGCAGTGTCCCGACACCAGAGTGAGTCTTTGAACGCTTAATAAACAGGCTGATACTTGGTGGTTTCCAGTGTTGTAATTAGGGAGGTCCCGATCACCGAATCAAAGACAATTTCTTTTCTTTTTTTAACTGATCAGGGATCTAACCATGTTGTGTTGAGGTGCGTGTGTTCTGACCGTTTGTCCCCGTGTTGTGTTCAGGTGCGTGTGGCGGCCTTACAGAACCTGGTGAAGATCATGTCTCTGTATTATCAGTACATGGAGACGTACATGGGACCAGCGCTGTTCGCGGTGAGAACATTTCTTTATACTGAGAGATCTGTGTTTGATCATCATGTCTAAATAAAGGTGGAAGTTATAAACGGCATTTTGAACAAAAATCCGGATTTTAATCATGTCTTTCCTTCTCGTCTTCCTCCTTTCCTTTTTCCCTCTCTCCTTTCCTCTTGTCTCCCTACTTTCCTCTTGCCTCCCTCCTTCCCTTCCCTTGCCTCGCTCCCTCCATCCTCATGCCTTCCCTTCTCTTGCCTCCCTCCTTCCCTTCCCTTGCCTCGCTCCCTCCATCCTCATGCCTTCCCTTCTCTTGCCTCCCTCCTTCCCTTCCCTTGCCTCGCTCCCTCCATCCTCATGCCTTCCCTTCTCTTGCCTCCCTCCTTCCTTGCCTCCCTCCTTCCCCTGCCTCCGTCCTGTTGCCTTCCTCTTTTCCTTCCCTTGCTTCCATCCTCTTCCCTCCTTCCCTCTCTCCTCTTTTCTCCCTCCTTCCCTTGCTTGCCTCCCTCTTTCCTCCCTCCTTTCCTTCCTTTGCCTCCCCCCAGATCACCATTGAGGCGATGAAGAGCGATATAGATGAGGTGGCACTGCAGGGCATTGAGTTCTGGTCCAACGTGTGTGACGAGGAGATGGACCTGGCCATTGAGGCCTCAGAGGTCTGTGTAAGCAGACTTTGTTAAGTTAACGTTGTGATCCAACTTCCAGTTTGTTAAAACCACGCCCCTTTTGACTGTGGTCTGTCGCTCTCGTCCAATGGCAGGCCTCGGAGCAGGGACGCCCCCCCGAGCACACCAGCAAGTTCTACGCTAAAGGTGCTCTGCAGTACCTGGTCCCCATCCTGACGCAGACACTCACCAAACAGGTAAGACAGGTTCTCCTGCCGTTATAGCGGGAAGGTGTTTAGGTGCAGCTGCTAAGCCCAATGAATGGAACTAAAAGACTTTTCTCAGATCTGAGCATTGTAGTTGGACTTCTTTAGCTTTGTTTTGTCTTTAAGCTTTTTGAGTTTCTGTTCTAGCTTTTCAAACAGACCACAAAGAGACACAAACAGACCACAAAGAGACACAAACTGACTACAAAGAGACACAAGCTGACCAGAAACACGTTTACAGAGAGACTCATGTTTTAGGGAAATTGCATTTTTCTTTTTTGAGAAAGTGTAACAATTTCTAAAGGAAGGACAACATTACATTTCCTTACTAGGTGGTTTAAAAAAAAAAAGTTCTTAAATTGACTTTTGAGAATCCTGGTGGATCTTGTCAACGTTGAGAAGGAACATGTGTAGTTTAATGCTCGTGTTAAAGCCGTGAAAACCACCCCCAGCTGTGTTCTGTTGTACCAGACCCCGCCGTATAACCTTTGACCTGAATTCTCGTGCAGGACGAGAACGACGACGATGACGACTGGAACCCGTGCAAGGCGGCGGGCGTGTGTCTGATGCTGCTGGCCACCTGCTGCGAGGACGACGTGGTTCCTCACGTCCTGCCTTTCATCAAAGAACACATCAAACACCCCGATTGGCGCTACAGAGACGCCTCCGTCATGGCCTTCGGATCCATTCTGGAAGGACCCGAACTAAACCAACTAAAACCCCTCGTCATACAGGTCAGACGCTCCCCACTTAAAGGGCAACTTTAGGATGTATTTGGACTCTAACTGCTGCCAAACATTAGTCCTGTAGGGTTACTTTACAGCTTGGTTCTGGTTTTAATACTGGACCAGTTTCACAGATTGTTGTTCCATCAGACACACAAACATGGAGACAGAGGGTCCAGGTTGAAATAACACTGAGTCACTAACGGTTCCGTTGTCCCTGCAGGCAATGCCGACGCTGATCGAGCTGATGAAGGACCCCAGCGTGGTGGTGAGGGACACCACGGCGTGGACGGTGGGGAGGATCTGCGAGCTGCTGCCTGAAGCCGCCATCAACGACGTTTACCTGGCGCCGCTGCTGCAGTGTCTGATCGAAGGCCTGGGGGCCGAGCCCCGAGTCGCCTCCAACGTCTGCTGGGTGAGCTGCTGCGACCTGTCTCTGTGACCCTGGGGTTTGCCCCCCCACCGCCTTTTACGTTTGATGCCTTTTCTACTGGGTTTTTCGGTTTGTGGTGTTTTTTTGTGACCCTTTTGTCACTTTGTGTTTTTTTTTTTTTTTGTCTCTGAAACCATCTGAACCACAACTTCCTGTTTCCACCCACACAAACAGACCTCTAACTCCCCCGTTTCCTCCCCCGTAAGGCTTTCTCATCCCTGGCTGAAGCAGCATATGAAGCCACGGATGCCGCAGAGGACGCAGAGGAGCCCAGCACCTACTGTCTGTCCTCGTCCTTCGAGATCATCGTCCAGAAACTTTTGGAGACCACAGACAGGTCAGAACACCATTTACACACAGCCACAAAGTGCTTCACTGGAGATTATTTATTTCAGACTTATGTTTTAAATATTCTGGGGGGTTGTGTGTATTGTCTGTGATGATAAATCATGCACCACGCTGACTCGTGATGTAAAACGAACCATATTTATCTGAGACCTCCACACTCTGACCTCTTTGTGTCCACGCCTCTCTATATTCTCCATACTCAGTTGATATTGCAGTAGCAAAAACCCAATCTGCTATCTTGTGCAGCCCTATCACAGACATGTTTACAATATGTGACTGAAATCCTGAGTGTTGGGCTCCTGTCCTCTCAATCCTCTGGTGGTTCTACAACTCAGTCTGAGCTTTTTGTCAAGCTAGAGTAGTTTCTGTCGCCTCCATGAGGAAGACTGACTAACTACAGGGAATTTGGGAATGTCTTCAAACATCCACACACACAACCTTAATTTAAAGGTCATAAACACGTTTTTAGATGAACACAGATGGAGACTGTTGGGTAAACATTTGAGACTGTTAAATACACAGATAAAGTATTTGTAGCTTTTGTGAATGAGTTATAGATGAACAAAAATGTAAACGTTGTGGCTGTAGTTGTGATGATGTTGGTGTTTGTCGTGCAGACCGGACGGTCACCAGAACAACCTTCGCTCTGCAGCCTACGAGGCTCTGATGGAGATCGTCAAGAACAGCGCCAAGGACTGTTACCCCGCGGTGCAGAAAACCACGCTGGTCATCATGGAGAGGCTGCAGCAGGTCCTGCAGATGGAGGTCAGCCGTGTGTGTGTGTGTGTGTGTGTGTGTGTGTGTGTGGTCTGTGATGATAAATCACGCACCACGCTGACCGTGATGTAAAACAAACCACATTTATCTGAGACCTCCACACTTTAATTTCTTCTTTGATGACTTCCTGTAGTTAGTGAACACATAAATAACAAACTCTAAATGTTTAAAAAGCTGCGTCCCCTTCCTGTGCAATGACGTCACTTCCTGTGTCCCCAGTCTCACATCCAGAGCACCTCGGACAGAATCCAGTTCAACGACCTGCAGTCGCTGCTGTGTGCCACTCTACAGGTGAGATGCTCTTACTTTAGTAGGCACTCACTGAGTTCCCATTCAACAACAGTTTAGCTTGAATAGAAGAGATTCTACAATTGCACAAGGTTCCCTCTTTCCTGCTACTGTATTAAAATGATCAATGTTTACATTAAGGCAGTTACATTAATGTACTTTTTATTGAACGTGAACACGATAAAGTGCAGCTTACAGTCCGAGAGTCGGAGGTGACAGAGGGACTCCTTTTTAAAATCACCAAACCGGTTTCTCCTTCACTGAATTTTTTAGCCCAACTTTTGAGCATTATTTAAACTTCTTCCCGACAAGCTAGCGTGACCGTTTCAGTTGATATGATACAGACAGATTAAATGGATAACTGGTCATTCAAATGAAAATCCATTTGTTTTAAACCCAGCCCTAGTAAAGCCAGAGGCGTTGTGTTCACGCTCTTATTTGTGACATTCTGTGTGTGTTGCTGCAGAACGTCCTGCGTAAAGTGCAGCATCAGGATGCCCTGCAGATCTCAGACGTGGTGATGGCGTCTCTGCTCCGGATGTTTCAGAGCACCGCCGGCTCTGGGGGAGTCCAGGAGGACGCTCTGATGGCCGTGTCTACGCTGGTGGAAGGTACACGCTCGGAAACATGCATACGCAGAGACATACACACACGCAGAAACACACATACACACATTTAGTTCATTACTCGGTGAAATGTCAACTCACAAGGTTATCGTTCAGTGTGACATCATCTTTATCTCTGATCAAATGTTAAGAAGTCAGATATTCCAGGGGTGTGTGTGTGGTCTGTGATGATAAATCATGCACCACACTGACTCGTGATGTAAAACGAACCACATTAATCTGAGACCTCCACACTCTGACCTCTTTGTCTCCATGTTGCTCTGTAACACAGGGTTGGGGGTTAGACTCTGTAGTTTGTAGGGCTGTCCTCGACTAAAGAAATTCTTAGTTGACTAATACTTATACGATTTTGTCGACTAATCGATTAGTTAATTTAATTGACAGAGCTGAGAGCTTTGAGAGGTGGTTAAGACTAGAAAAGCACAATATAAATGTAGTTAATTAACCATCTGTAAAACTGAGTTTCTCCACAATTGATCCTGCAAAAGCACCACTTTAAATTTTGTGTTTACCATAAATGTGCTCAGAAGTTTCTTTGAAATAAGTAATCAAGCATGAATAAGCATAAAAAATGACTACCGTATTTTCCGCACTATAAGGCGCACTTAAAAGCCTTTAATTTTCTCAAACGACAGTGCGCCTTATAATCCGGAGCACCTTTATATATGCATCAACCTCAAGGATCACTGTCACGTTGACGGGACACTGCGTCGCTGTAACCTCGATTTAAACTTCCACTCATTCGCGTTTTTATAATTGTAGCATTACATCTTCAAAATATACAGCCATGCGACACACCAATTGAAAGCTTAGCCTCTAATGATTAATTTAAGCCCACATACAAAGCATAAGATGATTTATAGCAGTTACACAACTGTTACAAAGTAACAGAAAATAAAACAATTCAGCCGTAATCTGTGCAGGTGTCGAGAGTGCATCCATACCTGTTTTCGTTGTCCTTTCAGCAACAGTGGTATTTTGCCCAAAACGTGATTTTCATAAATCCACAAGAGTCCAAGGAAATGTAATATCCAAACTTTATATTCCAAAACGATCTGTTCGCCTCACTATGTTTAAGTTTCTGGCCGAATCACAACGGAAAAACACGAAAGTGTTATTGCCGCTAGCTTCTCTGCCCAGCTTGCTACATGATCGATGTGGGCGTCATCGTATTCCCGAGCTTCTAAGCTTTCTATTGGTAGCTCATATTAGCCAATCGTTCAGGTTTGCCTCTGATCTGGCCAATGGAAGCGGGCAAGCCGATGACATGTCAGGGGCCACGTTGAGACGATCGACATTTTCTCGGACCACTTAGATTTAAATGCTATAAGACCTGTCTATCTTTTTAGCCAATGAGCAGACAATTTGATTGATATGCAATATGGGCATGACATTCATTAACATTAACGTTACCATGGGAGTGAACGGAGTTGTCAGAACGCTTAATAAAGTTTGACTTTATCTGACTGTTTTGTTGACATTCCCTTTAGCACAGCTCCATCTAGTGGATGTATAACGCAACCCCAGTCAAACGTTTGACTGCAGTATCTTCTATTCTATGCGCCTTTATAATCCGGTGCGCCCTATATATGAAAAAAGTTCTAAAATAGGCCGTTCATTGAAGGTGCGCCTTATAATCCGGTGCGCCTTATAGTGTAGAAAATACGGTAATCGACTAAAGAAATCTTAGTCGACTAAGACCAAAACGACCGATTAGTCGACTAATCGACTAAGAGGTGGCAGCCCTAGTATTTTAAAGGTGCAGTAGTTGAGCCTTATGAAACTACCTTTCTGTCATATCTGCTGAAACTGACCCTATGTTCCAGTAGAACTACATGAAGCACCACCTTCGATGTTCACATTTTTGGGCTAACTCCTGGATCTTCACAATCCTACCTACAGCACCTTTAATACACACGGAGGCACAAACACGCACATATTGCTATGCCGATGGAAAAATGCTATCTTGTGCAGCCCTATCACAGACACGTTTACAATATGTGACTGAAATCCTGAGTGTTGGGCTCCTGTCCTCCTAAATCCTCTGGTGGTTCTACAACTCAGAACAAGCTTCTTTTTTTTGTAATAACTACATGAAAAGCATGTTGAAATGGTCTGTACCAAAACATTCTGTGTGTGTGTGTGTGTGTTTCAGTTCTAGGCAGCGACTTCCAGAAATACATGGATGCCTTCAAGCCTTTCCTGGGAATCGGACTGAAGAACTACGCTGAGTATCAGGTCTGTCTCTCTCTCTCTCTCTCCGCCTGCTTATTAGAATTTGTTAGATCTGGTTCCGTTTGCTGTTTAAGAACTCTGAATGAATCCCAACACAGACTAGTAATCGGAGAAGATTCTTGTCTTCAGCGATAGTTGTCTGTACTTGTGAAAATCTTCAGCTTTTTTGACATCCACCGTGTGCCCACCCATGTTGTGATGGCGAGGTGACGTCGTGTTCCTCTTCCTGACTGCAGTGGATCAGGAGGATTTTACGACGTCGCAGAGAAACGAGTCTGTTTCACCCAGAATGCTTCAGGCTGCCGCCACACTCACAGCGTCCTGGTTTTGCGAGACTCGACAAAATCCCAAACAAACTGCTGGTTTTAGAACTTTGTGCTGCTTCTGGAACGGGATGTGGTGGTCGTTGCTCTAGAGCCAGACCATCAGCTCTTTAATGTAAAGAATGTTAAGGATAAAATCCGAATGTAAATAATCTTAAGTACTCAGACAGGGTTTCCCCCCAAGCTCTGGCCAGTCAGTTCCTTCAGTAACCGAATCCAGGAAGGAATCGTGAAATGGAGAATTTAAAAAAGCTATAGGACAGATTGCATAAGGCCCCTGTGGCTGTTTGGAGGTGATGTAGGTGATGACGCTGCTGTGTTTGCAGGTCTGTCTGGCGGCTGTGGGTCTGGTGTGTGACCTGTGCAGAGCTCTTATGTCCAACATCCTGCCGTTCTGTGACGAGATCATGCAGCTGCTGCTGGAGAACCTCGGGGTGAGGAGACCTGTCTGTCTGCCTGTCTGTGTCTCTCTCTGTCTCTCAATGAAAACGTGTTGCCAAAGCAGTTAACAGAATTCACTCTCACTCAGACTCTCTGTCCTCCTGTCTGTATGTCTGTCTCTTTTTGTTCATTCATCGTTCACTTTCTTCTTATGGATCCATCAACGTGTGTGTGTGTGTGGTCTGTGATGATAAATCATGCACCACGCTGACCGTGATGTAAAACGAACCACATTTATCTGAGACCTCCACACTTTCACTTCCTCTTTGACTTCCTGTAGTTTGTGTGCGTGTTACATTTATTCAGCTGACAGTTTTTATCCAGAGCCACTCATAATAATTGTGTGTGTGTGTGTGTGTGTGTGTTCAGAACGAGAACGTGCACCGGTCGGTGAAGCCTCAGATCCTGTCGGCGTTCGGCGACATTGCTCTGGCCATCGGAGGAGAGTTTAAGAAATACCTGGACATCGTCCTGGACACGCTGCAGCAGGCATCTCAGGCACAGGTGGACAAGGTAAACACACACACAAGTATATACACACTCGCACACACAAATATTCAACTTTATTCATTTAAAAAAAAAAAAAACCCTGGCACATATCAGACCTGTCTGTCTATCCATCAACTTGTTTCTGAACGTGTGTGTGTGGTCTGTGATGATAAATCATGCACCACGCTGACTCGTGATGTAAAACCAACCACATTTATCTGAGACCTCCACACTCTGACCTCTTTGTGTCCACGTTTCTCTGTAGTTTAATACAGAATCACAGGGTCGGGGGTTAGAGCTCCTCCTCTAACACCCAGAACCCCAAACTGCTCCTTGTCCAATCGGAGCTTCAGTTTTGTTTGTTTTTAAAGGTTGTTTTTAATTTGCTGAATAAAATTTCTTTGAAGAGAATTGTTGACACGTTCAAAGGGAATCTGTGTGTTTGTGTGTAGACGGACTACGACATGGTGGACTACCTGAATGAGTTGAGGGAGGGCTGTCTGGAGGCGTACACCGGCATCATCCAGGGCCTGAAGGGGGACCAGGAGAACGTGCACCGTAAGATACACGCACACTAAACATGGTCTTTATCAGAATGAGATACACACTCCCTCACACAGCCGCTACATGCTACTACATATGGTCTTCATCAGAATAAGAGCAGGAACGTGATGGGACTTTAAACCTAGTCCGAGAGCTGAACTAATAGCATGTTGTGATGGCGAGGTGACGTCGTGTTCCTCTTCCTGACTGCAGTGGATCAGGAGGATTTTACGACGTCGCAGAGAAACGAGTCTGTTTCACCCAGAATGCTTCAGGCTGCCGCCACACTCACAGCGTCCTGGTTTTGCGAGACTCTACAAAATCCCAAACAAACTGCTGGTTTTAGAACTTTGTGCTTCTTCTGGAACCAGTTTTAACTTTGATTTTCCTCTTCCTCACACCCATCCCTCAACTCTTGTTTCTCTTCCTCTACTCCTTACACCCTCTCTTCCTTCCTTACCTTTTTAAATCTCCTATTTGTCCTTGACACCTCTGTTATTGTCTCTTCTCCTTGTCTCCTCTCTATGTCCTTGTCTCCTCTGTCCTTGTCTCCTGTAGCTGATGTGATGTTGGTTCAGCCCCGGGTGGAGTTTATTCTCTCCTTCATCC
The DNA here is from genome assembly GCF_004354835.1 of Perca flavescens. Taxonomy (NCBI): domain Eukaryota; kingdom Metazoa; phylum Chordata; class Actinopteri; order Perciformes; family Percidae; genus Perca; species Perca flavescens. The sequence goes on from NC_041345.1 coordinate 33,534,358, forward strand.
ATCACATCGCCGAGGATGAAGATCACTCAGACGGAGTGGTGGCCAATGCTGCTGGACTCATCGGGTAAGGGAGGGAGGGAGGGAGGGAGGGGAGGGGGACTGACAGGTCGTCCACACCTGTGGAAGCTTTATTGAACCATCTGTTAGTGATTTAATGTCTGTTTTCACTGTTGCAGCATGTTCAACATCTGTAATGTGCACAGATACTATTCCCAAAATCAACTTTTTTTGTAAATATTGTGACTTTTTCTTCTATAAAATAAATCTCCAGACTAGTTTTCAGATAAGAAGCTTGTGAGAGATGTGTGTGTGTGTGTTGGTCTGTGAAGAGAAATCATGCACCACTCTGACAGTGTGATGGAAAACTCAACCACATAATCTGAGACCAACACACACCATACAGTTTATCTTTTACTTTCATTAAACTAAAGAACTTGATCTTAATGATTCCTGTTTTCTTCATTTGTAGATTTTCCTCTTTAGGAAAAAGTACTGAATTAGTTTGTATTTTCCATTTTCTGTGCGTGTGTAGGGACCTGTGCACGGCGTTTGGTAAAGACGTGATGAAGCTGGTGGAGTTGCGTCCTCTCATCAACGACCTGCTGACGGAGGGCCGGCGCTCCAAAACCACCAAGACCAAAACGCTGGCCACCTGGGCCACCAAGGAGCTCCGCAAGCTCAAGAGCCAGGCCTGGTCAGATATAGAGCACACACACACACACACACACACAGGTGTATGTGTTTTCACATATGGAGAGGTGTGTGTTGTTGGTCTGTGAGGAGAAATCATGCACCACTCTGACAGTGTGATGGCCATCCCAACCACAACATCTGAGACCAACACACACCGTTACATAATCCCATTACATGAAATTGCCTTTTAGTTTTCTTAAAAACCCGTCCCACTTTGTTGAGGGCCCTAACCCAGAGAAGCCGCTGGTTGACCGCTTGTTTTTGTCTCGTCTGCAGATTGTCGGCGGCCGGGAAACGAGAGAGAGAACTTTGAGAGAGAGAGAGAGAGAGAGAGAGAGAGAGAGAGAGACATCAGTGAACAATGAGGACAAACTGCCCCACTGGAATCAACTCTTGTGTCTTTGTCGCCAGTGTCCGGTCCAAGCAGAAGTCACGTGACGTGTGTGTGTGAGAGAGAGAGAGAGAGAGACGTGTGAGAGAGAGAGACGTGTGAGAGATGATGACATCACACCACCTTCAGTTCCAGCAGGTGACGACTCCCCCTACCCCCCCGGCCCCCATAAACTCCCCCATCCTGTGGACTGGACTATGACTACCCCATCTCCCTCCCTTCTAAATAAAAAAAAAAACAAAACAATCTCACCTTCGAGCCCTCCTCCCACAATCCACCTCTCTCGCTGTCGCTGGGCTGTCACATGACGTCACCGCACTGCCGCCCTCCCCCGCCCCGGGGGGGGAGGGGGGAGGAGGGAGGAGGGGCGATAGATACAAAACACGACAACGAGAAAATAAGTCTTTTGTGGAATCAAAGATTTAAAAAAAGTCAAAAAAAATCTGAGCGGACTTTGTGGACTTCTGTGGAAAACTTTAGATTTTCTTTTTTTTTTTTTTTTTTTTGCTCTTATTTTTTCTTCTTTATCTTCTTCTTCCGAGCACTTAAAACAGCGAAGAAGATCCACCTGCTCCGTCTTCAGTGCTCTTATCAACAACTGCACTAAATTCCTACAAAATAAAAAAAAAAAAAAAAAAAAAAAGAAAGCAACAGGCGAAGAGGAATAGTGCGAGGAGCGAGTGCCAAACTGGGAATAGCTTAGTGGAAAATAAAAGGAGTGGAAGCGAGCTGCTGGTGAAGCGTTTCACTTTTTATTTCCCTACTGCATGCTGGTTTTTGGGAGAAGGGTCACTCACCAATTTTTCCTTTTTGCTTGTTTAAACAAAATTCAGAGAATTGAAGACGTTTGTATAAGGTTATATTTTTCCATTGCTATGATGAAAATAAAGTTAAAAAAAACAATAAATGATATGAAACATTCCCCGAGCAGTTCTGGTGATTTCGGTCCTTTTTTTTTTTTTTTTTTATTTCTTTTTGTCTGAGGACTAACATGTTTTTGGACTTTGCTGAACTTTGTTTACTCGCCGCCACAAAGAACCATGATTTTTTTTTTTTTTTTTTTTTTTTTTTAACTGACTTCATGGCTTGTTTTTTGGTAGCAGCAGCTCAGCGGCCGCTCCTCGCTCACGGGGGGAGTTTTTGTTTTGGGACGTTTTTCTAGTTTTCTGGGCTGCAGAAACCTGTGAGAAACGCTCGGCGCCGCCTGTCAGCCTCGCTCCGGGTCTGACCCGCTTCACTTTCCCTCTCGAACCATAACCAGACACAGACACACGGAGACTTCCCGTCACGGCTAACAAGTGGAAGCTCTCGTTGGGAAATAGTTGAACTTTCCTTTTTTTTGAGCTGAAAGTGAAGCGCTCCCAGCCTCGGAGAAGCTCTTATTTTGAAGAGGCGAGGCAGCCGTAGGAGGACGTACTCTTCCTGTGTTGATGAACCGATTTATTATTGATTGTGAATCATTAAAGCCAATCTGCTTTTTATTTCATATTCAACTTTAGTGAACTAATAAAGTCTATATTGTACTGAATGTTCTCTGCTGCTTCTTCATGACCACAGAGGGACAAGAACCACATTAAATATAATAAAGGTTTTAAAACCTGTTAAAGTCTTACATTTCATATTCTAAAGAGAAGTCCTTAAAGGTATAGAATTGTTAGAAAGGTCTGAATGTTTTCTTCTTTGGTAGGATTAAATAAATGCCGTGACGCCAAGAATGAATATTGTGAGGTTTACATTTACTTTATTTTTTTATTTTAGTTTAATAGCATCAGAGCTCTAAATGTGATACATATTTTATTCCTTTTATGTTAAGAGTACAAACACACTTCACAGAAAAGTTTTTATTTATTTCAGGTAACCTCACACACAACCCAATACCACTTTTTCCAGACTTATTTCCAGGGGAAAAAGTTAATTTATACTGTTTATTGATCCCCAGTGGGGAAATCACAATTTACACTTTGCTTTTTGAAATCACTACACACACATGCTATTCATGCACAAATGGAGAGATGTCAGAGTGAGTGGGGCTGCCAGTGCTGGACCAGCCTTGAGCGGTTAGGGGGTTACGGTGCCTTGCTCAAGAGCACCTGGCAGTACCCAGGAGGTGAACTGGCATCCACATTCTGTACTTTGGTCCATACTGGGACTTGAACCGGCGACCCTCCGGTTCCCAACCCAAGTCCCTACGGACTGATGTTCTGCCACCCCATCACTATTTGTGATATTTGTAATGTTACTCGGTAGATATGACTTTTCTCGGGCCTTAAATCCACCCTGATGTTGTGTTCTATAGACCATGAAGTTGGCAATCAATTCATCCTGGGTGGTGTCTATCAAATAAACTAAATAAATGAATGGACATTTTACAAAGTGGATATAGCCTAACTAATCGAATAATCACAGACACACCAACACCTCCGGTAGTGACGGAGGAGGCTCTCCGGTACCGGGAAGTGGTGAGCAGATAGCTAGAGGTTTCGGTTTCTTTCCGGTAATCAATCAGCTGATCGACTATTGATGTCTCCGCTGCGCAGCCGCCGCGCGCGCGCCCCCCGTCATCTTCACATCCGTGTTGTCTCACCGGAGGATGATGAGTCGGTAGGAGGCTAAAACTGCTAGCTAGCTCACGTAACGTTACCGGGCGGATTCTCATGTCTTTTCGCGTTCAGCGGAGCCGTTACCGTCACGAGCCGGTCCGGACCTTACATGGCGGTCGGTGGTCGGGGTCCCGTCCGGCTGCCCGGTGAGCTGAGCGGGGAGGATGCATCAGGTAGCCGCCGTTAGCTCCGTTAGCTCCGCAGCTGTATTTACATCGGTGTTATGTAAGAGAGGAGCCCGTTAGCTCCCGTTAGCTTGCCTTTAGCTTTCGTTAGCTAGCTAGCCGTTAGCAGCCGTTAGCTGTCAGGATGAATGACGCGCAGCAAGAAATGTCTCCGGACTTCGTCTTGATGCGTCTCGTGTCCGCGGCGGAGTACGACCGGCTGGACGAGCCCGACGACCTGATGTCCGGGGGCGGAGGGTTCGGGCCCGTTAAACCAGCGCTGGGTCACCGCGGTGGCCCCTCGCCGGGCCTCGGCTCGGCCTCCCCCCATTACAGCTCTCCGCTCCCCGGGAGGAGCGAGCTGTCCGCGGGGGCCCCGCTGACAGGCTCCGACGCGCCGCTGTCTCCGCCGCTGTCTCCGCCGGAGGACTTTGTGGACTTCCCAGTGCAGCACAGCCCGGGTATGCATGGTTCGACGGCCCAGCTGATGGTGTTCCAGAACCTGCTGCGGTCCGGAGACCGGATCCTGGAGGAGGCAGAGAGACAGAGACAGCAGCTGGACTCTGGAGCAGGACCCAAGGACCAGAACTCTGTCAGCATCCCGTCAGCGGAAGAGCAGCTCCTCGGACTGTCAGACGGACCCCTCTCCCCCCAGCAGGACGTCCCGGCTCTGGACTGCGAGCCCGGCTCGGTGCTGTGCCAGCGGCACCGCCTGCTGACGGACCGCCTGGCAAAGTGGCCGCCGGGCCTGCTGGACCAGGCCCTGCGTCTGGGCCTGCTGGACAGGAAGAGCTACTCCAGCGGGGGGGAGGAGCCGGTTCTGGCTCTGGCCCGGCGGCTGGGCCAGCTGGGGGAGGGGAGGGAGGGAGGCAGGGGGGAGACGGCGGTCTCGCTGTCTCGCTGCTCCTGTCACAGCGTGCTTGGCTCGGGGACGCCCGGCGAGGACCCGGGTGAGACCAGCGACGCCCTGCTGGTGCTGGAGGGTCTGGGGTCCGAGGAAGAGGGGGGGACGACGTGTGGGGGGCGGGGCCGGCGTTCTCCAGCGGGACGCTGGGTGGTCTGATGCTGCAGGTCCACAGACTGGCCGAGGAGGCTGGCGTCTGCACCGATCAGGGCTGCCGGTCTTCTCTGGCGGTCCTCGGAGCCACCGTGTCCCCCCTGCCCTGCGCAGACCCCCGCCCCCCCTCCATGCCCGGCCCGCACCCACCGGCCCTGTCCGCTGCCCTCCAGGCCTCCTCCAGTCCCGTCCCGCCCCGCCGCCCCAAGTACCAGTCCCGCTCGCAGCCTCAGAGCAGAGCCGCCACGCCAAAACTCGGCGTGGCCTCGGGGGGAGCGAGAGCGGGGAGATGCTCCTCCCCGCTGGTGGTCCTGCAGGGCGAGGAGACGCCGCCCCCGCCGCGGGGGAAGGCCAGGAAAGGCGGATCGCTGAAGGTCCGGCTCAGCAAGCTCTTCAGAACCAAGAGCTCCAGCGGTGGCTCGGCAGGGCTGCTGGACAAGAGGCCGTCCCTGGCGTCGTCCACGTCGTCGGGGGGGAGTCTGCTGGACGTGTGGGGGTCGACCGGCAGCAACACGGAGCCCGACGCCACCAGGTGGGTCTCTCAGAATACGATCCATGTAGGCGTCATTGTCACGGATGGGATCGCCCCGCTACATCCCGGCATTGCACGCTAGTAGGCTCGACAGCATCTCTTCATGGACCACTGACAAGTTATATGGACAGGCTCCGCCCTCCTACAAACGCCGGGGCTGCAGCTGATTGGACGAAGCGTTGAAATGACTCCGACAGTGGACACACACCATACATGGGTTTCTCGGCAACGTCATCACTGCTTGCGCACGCAACCGGGGGGCAGAAAGAAGACGTGTTTTGTGTAGCTAGCTAGCTAGCTAGTAGAGGCATAGCGTAAGTCAAAATGCCAAGGAGTTGTTGCGTAGTTAATGGTACAAACAGGGCCAGTGGTGGGTGC
>NC_041345.1:33545172-33553190 GCF_004354835.1 Perca flavescens
ATAGGAACATTGAACTCTTGAGTACACATTCACTTGTACACCTCTGCTGTAATGGAAATTGTGCAGCATACAAGCAAGATGAAATCATAACCATAAACAAAGTGCTCTGTTCTGTAACATACTGCACACAACCATGTCCTTATTGGAAGCAGTCCTGGAGCTGGGACAGGGCCGGGTCAGACTAGGTTCTGATAGTCCTTCTGACCGGGATGTATGCTGGGATCAGGAGTAGTGGGATGTGATCTGACTGATGCATGCTGGGATCAGGAGTAGTTGGATGTGATCTGACTGATGCATGCTGGGATCAGGAGTAGTTGGATGTGATCTGACTGATGTATGCTGGGATCAGGAGTAGTTGGGTGTGATCTGACTGATGCATGCTGGGATCAGGAGTAGTTGGATGTGATCTGACTGATGTATGCTGGGATCAGGAGTAGTTGGGTGTGATCTGACTGATGCATGCTGGGATCAGGAGTAGTTGGGTGTGATCTGATGTATGCTGGGATCAGGAGTAGTTGGATGTGATCTGACTGATGCATGCTGGGATCAGGAGTAGTTGGATGTGATCTGACTGATGCATGCTGGGATCAGGAGTAGTTGGATGTGATCTGACTGATGCATGCTGGGATCAGGAGTAGTTGGATGTGATCTGACTGATGCATGCTGGGATCAGGAGTAGTTGGATGTGATCTGACTGATGTATGCTGGGATCAGGAGTAGTTGGGTGTGATCTGACTGATGCATGCTGGGATCAGGAGTAGTTGCATCATGTGCGGCGTTTGCGGGGGGCAGGGGGAGCACTGCCCCCCTGGTAGCTGAAACGGGTAATTGCATTGTTTCAAAAATGAGTGGAATAATTACTTCTGACATAACCAGATATTTTATAAATACTTTAAAAACACAAAACAACTAAATGGGGATAGTTAATACATTTGATTTCATATACTGCTTTAGTAAAAATATTTTTGCAGGGCTCTGCCCCTCACCTGAGACCATTGTCGGCGCATATGCAGGACGCAAAAAACAATAATTTGTTGCACTAGTCGGGACATCTTACCGTGCCAACGTTACAATAAAGGTGACCTAAATGCCATGTAAATACATTTGCTGTCAGCTTACTAATTGATTGCGCGTTTTGTGTAGATTTGGACTTTTATACATTTTATTCCTCTTTGTTTAAACGGCAAAGTTCAAATCGTTCACCTGTTTGGAGCTGACTGGTGAATGTGACGCTTGTATAGGCCTTGCTGGATACACCGGGACTCTGTTTGTGAATCTACTGATTGCTGTGGATGACTTGTTTTCATGTCATTAGATTACGGCAAAATACTGATCTTTTTTCTCAACGTGTCTTAAGGTTTTATGGTGCGATTGCGCTTGGTTTCTGCGTTTGGAGAGGCATCTCAACAGACTGGAGGTCCAACACGTATTGGTCACTGTTACATGTTAGTTGAATTTAAGTGTCGGGGCATTCTGCCACCGTCTGTCTAGTGTGCTCCAACACAGCCGTGCCCACGGGCGTCAGTTTGGTTTGAAATGTGCTGGGGACAGAGACGCATTCGGAGGTACATTTCCAGAAGGGCTGGGTACAGTGACGCATACGTTTTTTTTCTCTTTCGCGCAGGTCAGGTTTAATGTACGTAAACAATTACCAAATTTCTCTCTAATATTGCTCCTCATAACCACAGAAAACTGTCAAAAAATAGAACCCAAAGTCCAATTATTATGGACGTTATCTGACATTTAGCGTTTCTGCTTCACATTTTCAGCAGGGCAGCGGAGCAGCTGTTGGTTGACTCCCAACGGTTCTCATGGGCTTTATAAGTCCTGACATGAAAAAGCTTAACGTGGTTTAATATACCTAAACAACGATCAATCATCACCACATTTCTGGTTAGATTTTTTTGACAGTTTTCAGTGGATATGAGGAGCAATACGAGAGAAATTTGGTAATCATTGTTTAGGTACAAGCTTTTTCCTCGCTTTTTCCTCGCCATAGCCTGTCAAGTTCTTTTGACGGGCATAAGTGTTCATTTCAAGATATGGCCAAGATAAATTTGGTGATCGTAGTTGAGGTACATTAAACCACGTTAAGCTTTTTCACGTTAAGCAGAACAGGCAGCGTTGTGAACAGAGAAGCGTACAGCCTGCGCAGCAGCAGAGCGGCTGTGCCTGCCCTGTGGGGACAGAGATTGTTGTGGATTTTTTGCATCTGTCGCTCAAGAATTATGTGTTATGGACTTCTTTTTTTAACTAAATTGAGCTCGAGGTTTTAAATTGTTACAATGTAAATTCAAATCTGCTTCAAAAAATAAACCTATGTTTATTTAGCATGTTTGTTTTGTCCATATGTGATCGTGCTGTGTTCGCCAGGTCTCAGTTGCTACAATGAGTTTTTTTTTTTTTTTTTTTTTTGCCCCCCCTGGCTCGAATGTCAAACTCCGTCTATGAGTTGGATGTGATCTGACTGATGTATGCTGGGATCAGGAGTAGTTGGATGTGATCTGACTGATGCATGCTGGGATCAGGAGTAGTTGGATGTGATCTGACTGATGTATGCTGGGATCAGGAGTAGTTGGATGTGATCTGACTGATGCATGCTGGGATCAGGAGTAGTAGAGCAGTAGTAGTGAGCAGTGCTGGGCAACGATCCTGCAGCTGATACTCCATTCATTATGCACAAAAATGCAGTCCTCCTCCTCTGTTCTTGCCGGAGTTCTTGTCTCGATCCTGCCGGTAGCTAGCTCGGACTGCTAGCTAACAGCGGCGTCCAGGATGAGTGTGTTCAGCCAGGTTTTGGCAGCAGTTCCGTGTGTAGTTGTCCGTTGCTATGCTGAGGAGGCTTGGCAGTGGAGGTCCGTGTTGTAGTTTCCTTAGCTGGGCTCGCTTCTAGGGTTGATTGATTTTTGAAAATAATCTAATTGCGATTTCTTTCACCAATATTGCGATTGCGATTTAATATGCAATAATTTTTTAAGCTCTTTGTCTTCTGTATTATTCAACAAAGACAAACAGTAAATCATTGTATAGTATGAACATGATTAGATAGATTAAACAAACTGTTGTTTCCTGGAGGCCTGGCCTGGATGTGATGATGAAATTAGGTGATGCATGAATTTATATGAATGACATCTTGTATTTAACTACTTCAATCACAGTAGTATACTGGTGGAAACATTCATATGAAAGTCAGAAACTAATCATACAAACTTAAGTGCAGAAATATAAAAACAAACATGTGGCTTTACCGCACATGTGGTCTTTGAACTTTACTAAACAGTTAAATAAGTAAAATATAGTGTGTGTGTGTGTGTGTGTGTGTGTGTGTGTATATATATATATATATATATATATATATATATATATATATTATACAACGGTGTATTTTGTTACAGCACACAAAGAGGAGCTGCCTCCAGCCCCTCGTGAAGTTGCGTGCCGTGTGCATGACAGCGTCAACATTGCACATGCTCAGAGAGGCTATCGTTACGTTAGCTGCTAGTGGGATTAACTGGACTAATAAAACCGTTGAAACACCGCGGCCACGCTGCTGTGGAAGCTCCCCGAATTGAATATTATACGTACACAATATAATATATTGAATGTTAACTGTAGTTGATGGCATTTGCATGAGATCATTGAATGTTTGTTGTGTTTATGTCAGTGTTTGCCCTCCATTTGTGGAAAACTAAGATGTGAGTATTTGGCGGGCAGCGGGTGGGTTTAGACCTCAAGAAAATTGATGTTTTTCAATTTTAAAAGATGGTCTCTTTTGTTGTAGTTTGGTGTCTCTTTTTCACATGGTTTTGGACCGTTATTATCACCATATGTGTCTAAAACATTGGAGTGTGTGTGTGTGTGTGTCTCTCTCTCTCTCTCTCTCTCTCTCTCTCTCTCTCTCTCTCTCTCTCTCTCTCTCTCTCTTTTCAGGCTGCAGATCTCAAGGCCTCACAGTGCCTTCTCTCCGGTGCCCTTCACACCTGCTTTCACCGGTAACTACACACGTGTGTGTGTGTGTGTGTCTGTGTGTGTCTGTGTGTGTGGGTATGTGTGTGTGCACACTGTTGTCTCTCTGCTTCCCAAATCTAAATGAAATCTGCCTTAACGGAGGGCTTCAGTCCATCTTTGTTATTTTGTGTTTTAAATGTATTGAAGATTTTTTTTTTAATGGTCGTTACAGAAACGTGAAATAACTGTACGTACACACCGCCGCCGACTTGGGCGTCTAAAGATACCGGAAGTCATTAATTTTCAATGGAAGCTGGCTTCTCTCAGCTGCAAGGAGCGTCAAAACTGTCGGCGTCGCGTTTTGGGCGTTTTGAGCGTTTTGAGCATCAATCAGAAAGTTGAACTTTGGTCAACTTTATGGTAATGAAACTATGGACGCGGTTCAGCGGCAAGCAGCGACAAACGGCAGCAACCAATCAGAATATAGGCGTCCTTTCGCTGGCTGATTCTGGAGAAACATACGATGTAAACTTTTGTTCCGACCAAGACATTAGTTCCATGAAAATGGAGGAAATCTCATAATCGCCGTTGCTGGGTTCCCCTATCATTTATGATGTAACGTTGTTTATGCATATAGGGACCAGTTAACGATGCCGTCACATGGTCTCTAAACAGTCCGCTCACAGTAAAGTCCTGCACGGGTCAACAGCTGGCGGCTGCTCGCTCTGCCTGCATTCTGCTGCGGTTCAGCGGCTAACTGCTAACAGACACCGCTGTGACCAACAAACAATACAAATGATGTCCTTATATATGTAATTTATAAAAAGGTTTTAGTGTCAGTGTAGTGGCCGTGCAGTGGCTGCTTGTGCTTTTTCTTCAATGTGGTGTGTTGCACATGATCGAAGAATGCTCCCCGTCAGAGAGGCCAAAGCGTCAAACAGCTTCCTCGGACTTTTTGACAAGCCTCCTCGACACTTCTTTGCAGCTCCTCGACAGGGTGATAAACATCCTAATATATGCAGAGATAAACATGGACTAGCAGCTACAGAGATAAACATGGAATATACAGAGATAAACATGGACTAGTACTAATATATACAGAGCTAAACATGGACTAGTACTAATATATACAGAGATAAAACATAAACATGGATAAACATGGACTAGTACTATATATATACAGAGCTAAACATGGATGGACTAGTACTGGAATATATACTAATATAGAGATAAACATGGACTAGTACTAATATATACAGAGCTAAACATGGACTAGTACTAATATATACAGAGATAAACATGGACTAGTACTAATATACAGAGATAAACATGGACTAGTTCTAATATATCCAGAGATAAACATGGACTAGTTCTAATATATACAGAGATAAACATGGACTAGTTCTAATATATACAGAGATAAACATGGACTAGTACTAATATATAAAGAGATAAACATGGACTAGTTCTAATATATACAGAGATAAACATGGACTAGTACTAATATATACAGAGATAAACATGGACTAGTACTAATATATACAGAGATAAACATGGACTAGTAAACTTCTAATATATACAGAGATAAACGTGGAAACATGGACTAGTTCTAATATACAGAGATAAACGTGGACTAGTTCTAATATATACAGAGATAAACATGGACTAGTACTAATATATACAGAGAGAAACATGGACTAGTACTAATATATACAGAGATAACAAACATGGACTGGAGTTCTAATATATACAGAGATAAACATGGACTAGTTCTAATATATACAGAGAGTTCTAATAACAGAGATGGACTAGTTCTAATATATACAGAGATAAACATGGACTAGTACTAATATATACAGAGATAAACATGGACTAGTTCTAATATATACAGAGATAAACATGGACTAGTTCTAATATATACAGAGATAAACATGGACTAGTTCTAATATATACAGAGATAAACATGGACTAGTTCTAATATATACAGAGATAAACATGGACTAGTTCTAATATACAGAGATAAACATGGACTAGTTCTAATATACAGAGATAAACATGGACTAGTTCTAATATACAGAGATAAACATGGACTAAACATGGACTAGTTCTAATATATACAGAGATAAACATGGACTAGTACTAATATATACAGAGATAAACATGGACTAGTTCTAATATATACAGAGATAAACATGGACTAGTTCTAATATATACAGAGATAAACATGGACTAGTTCTAATATATACAGAGATAAACATGGACTAGTTCTAATATATACAGAGATAAACATGGACTAGTACTAATATATACAGAGATAAACATGGACTAGTACTAATATACAGAGATAAACATGGACTAGTTCTAATATATACAGAGATAAACATGGACTAGTACTATATATACAGAGATAAACATGGACTAGTTCTAATATATACAGAGATAAACATAAACTAATGGACTGGACTTCTAATATATACAGAGATAAACATGGACTAGTACTAATATATACAGAGATAAACATGGACTAGTACTAATATATACAGAGATAAACATGGACTAGTACTAATATATACAGAGATAAACATGGACTACTAATAATACAGGATAAACATGGACTAGTACTAATATAAACAGAGATAAACATGGACTAGTTCTAATATACAGAGATAAACATGGACTAGTACTAGATAAGAGATAAACATGGACTATGGATATATACACTATAAACATGGACTAGTACTAATATATACAGAGATAAACATGGACTAGTACTAATATATACAGAGAGAAACATGGACTAGTACTAATATATACAGAGATAAACATGGACTAGTACTAATATATACAGAGATAAACATGGACTAGTACTAATACAGAGATAAACATGGACTAGTTCTAATATATACAGAGATATAATAGTTCTAATATACAGAGATAAACATGGACTAGTTCTAATATATACAGAGATAAACATGGACTAGTTCTAATATATACAGAGATAAACATGGACTAATACTAATATATACAGAGAGAAACATGGACTAGTACTAATATATACAGAGATAAACATGGACTAGTACTAATATATACAGAGATAAACATGGACTATATACAGAGATAAACATGGACTAGTACTAATATATACAGAGATAAACATGGACTAGTTCTAATATATACAGAGATAAACATGGACTAGTTCTAATATAACAGAGATGGACTAGTTCTAATATATACAGAGATAAACATGGACTAGTTCTAATATATACAGAGATAAACATGGACTAGTACAGAGATAAAATGGACTATATATATACAGAGATAAACATGGACTAGTTCTAATATATACAGAGATAAGAGATAAACATGGACTAAGTGGACTAGTTCTAATATAGAGATAAACATGGACTAGTTCTAATATATACAGAGATAAACATGGACTAGTTCTAATATATACAGAGATAAACATGGACTAGTTCTAATATATACAGAGATAAACATGGACTAGTACTAATATACAGAGATAAACATGGACTAGTACTAATATACAGAGATAAACATGGACTAGTACTAATATATACAGAGATAAACATGGACTAGTTCTAATATATACAGAGATAAACATGGACTAGTTCTAATATATACAGAGATAAACATGGACTAAATATGGAGATAAACATGGACTAGTCTAATATATACAGAGATAAACATGGACTAGTTCTAATATATACAGAGATAAACATGGACTAGTACTAATATACAGAGATAAACATGGACTAGTTCTAATATATATAAACATGGACTAGATAAACAGAGATAAACATGGACTAGATAAACATGGACTAGTTCTAATATATACAGAGAGAAACATGGACTAATATACAGAGATAAACATGGACTAGTACTAATATATACAGAGATAAACATGGACTAGTACTAATATATACAGAGATAAACATGGACTAGTACTAATATATACAGAGAGAAACATGGACTAGTACTAATATATACAGAGATAAACATGGACTAGTTCTAATATATACAGAGATAAACATGGACTAGTTCTAATATAT